>NC_135316.1:93852410-94154169 GCF_048772815.1 Callospermophilus lateralis | reverse complement strand
ATAGAAGTTATTGCTAGGACATCATCACTTTCTTCCATGTCCTTATTTATTCATTTTTCACTCCCTCTATTTATCATCAGGCTTGCCACACAGTAGGCAGTAAATAAATATTTGGTTAGTGAATAGATGAATTAATGAAATAATGCAGGGGTTTTAAAATTATAATTCAAGACTTGAATGTATATGCAAAACTGGCTTGATATGTTTGAGGTATGTTTTACTTCAAGACAGGAAATTATGAAATTTTTAAGCTACATATATTTTTTAAAGAGAGAGAGAGAGAGAGAGAGAGAGAGAGAGAGAGAGAGAGAGAGAGAGAGAGAGAGAGAGAGATTTTTTTAATATTTATTTTTTAGTTTTTGGCGGACACAACATCTTTGTTTGTATGTGGTGCTGAGGATCGAACCCGGGCCCACGCATGTCAGGCAAGCACGCTACCACTTGAGCCACATTCCCAGCCCCAGGACACAACATCTTTGTATGTGGTGCTGAGGATCAAACCCAGCCTGCATGCATGCCAGGCGAGCGCGCTACCGCTTAAGCCACATCCCCAGCCCCAAGCTACATATATTTTAATGGGTACAAATAAATATGTTCAAAACTCATAATAATAAGATTTGATTTCAAAAACTATTTACTATCTTAAGAATGTATTAAATTTCTTAGAAATTCTAAACATCTCCTCTAGCTATGTAATTCTTCTATGAAAATCTTAAAAGAATTTTCTTATTAAATGAAAATGAATCTATATGATAGGAAATTACTAGGGTAGTGAGAAGATAGCAAATATCTTGTTTCACTATATATATCTTATAAATTAAAATTAGACTTTCATAGTTAAAAACTGACAAGCTCATTTACTTTTATAAGATTAAAAGAAAGGAGTTTTAAAGGAAGTTAAATTAGATTTTACCATCCATTTAATGAGTTTCAGGCTGGTTTGATAATATATTTCAAGATATAAAATTTCAAAATGATAATTTTCAGAAATAGTAACTGACCTGCCATGTACATTTATATATATATATATTTTTTTTTTCAGACTCCTTATTACAAAACTCATGATTTGTTTTATATCTAATGAAACTGATTAAATTTCCATCACTTCAATGTGAAACACATAATAACTGAAAAATTTACATTCATAAGACATCACATTTTATAGGATTATTATAATGCATATTTTAATTTTACTATAGAACTTTAAGTTAGTTTGGTCTTTAATGAATCATTATATAGTATTTATTTCACTTTTCCAATATTCTGTGCCTGAGAAACTCTCCCACTGATCCCCACCAACTGTCTTCCTCTCATAAGTCAGCCTATCTTCTAGGTGCATTAACTGCTCCAAAACTACAGGGGGCCATCTGGTTAAGTGCTGCTAAACTGCAAGAAATACACACAAGAACTGCTCTGCTCTGACGAATTACATCTTCAGAGCACATTCATAAAATGACATTCAAGTGATTAGAGTACATTTATTGAGTCTGTAAAGCATTATGGACTTGTAATATACCCGCATAAGGCTGAGATTATGGATGAGCCAGTCAAAAACTATATATGCCAAAAAAGAAGTTCTTAAAAGATCATTAAAGAGTGATTATTTTTACATGTCAAATCTTAAAGTGACTGAAATCGAGTTGTGACACTTGCTAGGGGAGAATTGCACCTGGTCTAGGAAACCAAGGACAACAAGAGTACAAAGGCTGGGTTGTTCAATTTGGGAAGCTTATGAACTTCTATGACTACAGAAACCCAGATTTCAATGGTTGGTGGTAGTTAACACCAAGAATAAGCTAATAGAAGGGTGTCTCTGGAACATTTAGCTAGAGAAAAAAAATCAGCCAAGATGGACTGAAAAATTAACCAAATATGTGAGATATGACTCAATATATCAGACAGGGAATATGAAATTATGGTCAGAAATAATCACTAGTAGTATGATAATCTAGGCATTTGGGTACAAAAAGTAAGTGAATTGCTGATCCACATTAAGTTTATGCCACCTATTTGTTTGTTTTCTTTCTGTGAAAAATATTAATGTCATCTCACCAGCAATATTCAGAAATTTTGCAGTGATTGTCATGTGAGTGAGCATTTGCATTCATTGTGATCACTTGTTGGGCTTACTCTGGAATTATGGCTCTTCATTTCTGAAGATAATTTTATATTACGTATTTCATTAATCTCTTATCCATATTAGGCTAGTGCTTTTCTCTGAAATTCTTATTATGTGGATTTCTAGATTAAAATTCTAATGTCTCATCATTTTATTTCCTATTTCCTTTTCCCCTATCATGTAATTACTTATTGGACTATTTCCTTGACTTTATCTTTAAACCATTCTATTGAATTATGAATTTTATATTTTTTCATATTTTTAATTTTCTAAAGTTAGTTTTTTGTTCTCTTATTGATCCTTTGGAAGCAATTTTATACTGCTTTAACATTCTACTGCCTCAATTTGTAGAAGATATTTATATAGTTTTACAGTATTTTCCTCATGCTCTCTGTTGTCTATATTATTTATTTCAATATTCTTTTGCAGATTTTCCTAAAATGTACAATGATCATTGATTTACCATTGATACTGTGTATTTCAAGCTACCTGGTAGTTCATGTATATGGAGAAGGCACAACAGAAGATTTTTCTACCATTTAATTAGATGGAAAATTACCTTCTTGACAGATGGAGGCCCAATCAGTATATAAAATTATTTTCTCTAAAATCAATCATTTTATACAAAGAGTCTTCTAAGTTTTGTTGTTGTTGTTGTTGTTGTTTTGTTTTGTTTTTGGCCTGGGTAATGTGTACTTAAATACCAATATTCTGAAACAGAAGATCATTACATGAATTTTAACTTAGTTCCCCTATTTTCTGCTCTGTGGTTTATTTTGCTTTATATCCCTGGTGAGAGTTAATGAGCAAGGGACAATTTCCCCCCAGAAAATACTGCAAGGGAACAAGAAAAGGAGAATAACCTGGGTGCTGTGTTGACTTAGGGAATTGTGATAGTCATCTTTTCATCAGTGTGACAAAATATCTGAGATAATTATAAAAAGAAAATATTTATTTGGGCTCATGGTTTTAGAGGTTCCATCTCATGATCTAGTGGATCCATTGCATTTAGGTCTTTGGTGGGTGCTAGATAGCAATGGTGGTGAGCATGTGATAGAGTCAAAGCCTCACTCCATTTATGACCAGGAAGCACAAGAGATGGAGGAAGGGGCTAGAGTCCACAGTCCACTGACCTAAGAACTCACACCAGTTTCCCTCTCAAAGGTTCCACTAACTCCAAATAACGCCATGCTAGGGAGCAAGACTTACACATGGGTCTGTGAAGGACATTTAACATCTAAACTAAAGCAAGAATGAAACAATATGCATGCATTTCCCAAGGCCCTCTGTCACTGTCTTTCATGCTAACTACAACTTCCAGGTACTCCAAGTGCTGCCAGATGAATTAGCCTCACATTTTATAAGTAAATCTCTTTGTATTCATTTGTATTACAACTTTGGCTATTAATGTCATTATCACTCTTTTAACTGTTTTTGCCTGTTTTAAAAATGTACTGGACTTTTTCCTTGTGATTTAATATACTTAAATTCATTTATTTCTATTTTAGAAGGGTTTTAGAAAAGAGGTACGTAGGTTGTCAGATTTCCACATTTACCCCAAAATCCGAGAAATCTGACTTCATCATAATAGAATAGTGATTACAAAATGGGTTTAAAATGGTTACTGACATAACCAGTCTTCCAAAAGATTGTTAACTCTCTATCAAATACTGCCACAAAACATAACTAGTGACTTTGCAAGAGCATTTCAGGGGGTAGCAAACACGTGATTCAGGCATTAGTGTGATGTGCAATTTTGTTTAAGAGAGGAATTGGACATGGCAACTATAGGTCACTGTCCTCAGTCATTTTCTGAACCAGTGATTGCAGAAATGTTTGGGAAACAGTTGTTCTAATGTTCATAGCTAATACAGTGACCATGCAATCAAGAGCAGTGCACAGATTTAACAGAGTTTAGAAGATAAAATTAAGACTTTACTAATGGATTAGTACTAATAACAAAGGATGCTTAAAATGATACTCCAGGTAAAATCTGAGGCAACTAGAGAGAACAGAATGGAGTGCGAATCATAGAAAGAGGGGACTAATTAAGATGGAGTTCTGTTCTGGCCATTTTGAGTTGAATGTCCATGTTTGTGGCCCAGTACAAAGGTAGACTGACGGTTCTCAGTCTCAGAGGAAACATCCTGAAAGACAAATTGGTGGCTATCATGAAGCCATGAGACAGGAGGATGCAGAGAAAGGGGAGAAATGAGAAGAAAAAGGAACTGGGTAAGATCCCAGAAGAATATACCTTTTAAAGAAAGATACAGAAATCCTGGAATGAGAGTAGTAAGAGAGATTCTTGGAAAATCAAGAGAGGGGAGAAAAGAAAAGGGGTAAACAATGTAGATATGTGCTCTTAAGTGACCAAGTGAGATAAAAACTGATAAAAAGATTGCTGGTTTCTGAATATGCAAGGAGCATACCAAGATACCAAGAGCATTTCAGTGGAATGGTAGAGGCAGCGTGTTGGGGAACTAACAGTGGGTGAGGAACTAAAAAGTGTAAAACTGATAAAATTTTGCAGACATACAGATATCAAGGAAAAGATTATAATTAGCTAGCACAGTATTTGGAAAACCATTGGTTAGGTGCAATTAGGCTCTAGTAACTAATAATAATGGTTTAGTATAAAGAATGTTCTATATACAAATGAAAATCTATTTTTTAATAAAAATATAACATTTTCTCAGTATTCATCATATCATTTAATCATACAATGCTTTCTATTGTGATAATTTCTTTCAATTAGCATAATATTTAAAAAGTTTATCCATATTCACTTTTTCAGTCCTCTTTTGTGTCTGAATAATAATTCACTGTATGAAAATATCACAATTTATTCTTCTATTTATCAGTTAGTGAATATTTGAGTTACTTCACTTTTTAGACATAATGAATAATTCTATTATGTACATTCATGTACAAGATTTTGTGTGGACCTACATTTTCTCTTCTCTTGAGTAGACAGGAATGGAATTCTTGAATCATATGGTAAATCTCTGCTTAATCTTTTTAGGAGCCCTGATCTGTTTTCCAAAATCATTGCAAAATTTTACAATTCTACCAGCTTAAAGATGTCAGGTAAGGTGACTACAGACATACAGTTAATGATTACAAAAGCCAGAATTTATCCATATGCCTTCTGCTAAGTGGTAAGCATGTTTTATTGAGACTAAAATGGATTCTATTTGTTTTCCTATTATTGTTATTTGATATTACTAAGTAAATAGTTCGGTCAAGTTATTTTTCTTACTTAATATAATTGTTTGTAATATTATGCTGCATAATTATATCCTAGACAATAATCCTGCAAAAAATTAAATCTCAATGATTTTAATTTATAAAACAAATCTGAATCTAGTAGGAGCTGGCTATACTGTGGGACTTCATTCTGTGAAATAAATAATATTCTGCATTATTTTTAAGAGAAAGATATGAAGTTTTAGCATATAAATGGCTATAGATTTTTCTAATTAACTAAAGGAAAAATATGAAGGTTCTAATTTTCAAAATTCTTTCAGAATATTACAAACATATAAATATAGCTAATACTGTGTGAAGTTTCAATGGGTAATAATAACATAAGATTAGCAGCGACTCAGCATTGGGGTTAATGTAAAGTTAAACTTCTATTCAACATAAAACAATAATATACTTTTTAAATAATAAAAAAATAAAATACCAATGGTCATCCTTAATTCCATTACTTTCAAAAAGAGTTCTTAACTCATCATTTTGAGTTGATTGTACCCTGATTGAAAAGGTTCTTTATGCTGACAATTGATTTTTTAAATGGAACAGTCAGTTGTGAAGTCAGAGCTTTACATCAGGTACTCCAGAAAGCAGTTTCCATTGAATTTACTCAGACAAACTAATTGCTAAATTAGATGACTACTCAAAGCTATTGACTGTATTTCAAGTACTTTCTTCTTATCCAAAAGACAACTGCATGTGTTTTGATTACTACTGTGTTGTGATTAAAATGAAAAAAATATGTTTTTCTAGTAACAGTTTCTGAAATCATAAACCTGGAGACCTGAATGTTGCATAGGAAAGCAGAGGGGGAGGAAGTCAGAGTCCTATGGTGCATTCCCTAAGCTAGGAAAATTTGGTAAAAGTGAAGGAAATTCATGGAATCAGTTGATAGTCCTTGATTGAAGGCTTTGCAATTAGGAATTGATCAATCAATCATTATTAACTGGTTCTGTATCACTATTATAAGCCATTAAAAACAGGGACATTTTAAAAAATGTGTTTTATAGTACGTTTAATGAAGAAAGCTTGGACACTTCAGAATTCAGAAACTTTGTGACATTAATATCTTTAGAAATTCTTGTCATTTTTTGTATATGCAAACACTATCCTTATAACTATTCATTGAGATTTAAAGAACTTCTTCTCAATCTGTCATAGTTCTAAAATTACTATCTATCATATTGGTATTCTAGGAACAGAGTGAAAAAAGGCGAAGATTCTTGTTAGAACAGTGGCTTCCCACATCAAATAAGAGTCTCATCTCTGCCTCAATCCAGTACATTGTGATTATTGCAATATGTAATATAAAATATCTAGTTATTTTTTTGGTTTTAAACAATGGTTATAATTATTGATTTCCTTTATTTGAATATCAAATTTATTTTATACATGCAAACATGTTTGTAAAGAAATTTAGCTCCGATAAAATGAATATTTAATAGAAAAAATATCCTTATATGTATTATAATTGTGAGGTTTGAAGAAATAAAATATTACTTAAATATACTACTGTAAAAATGGTAAAATGTTTATTGGTTGTGCAGTGAAGGATTATAGAAAATTGTGTGATAATACTTTGTATGTTTCATATTAAAAGTGAATAAATGAATTTTAAGCAGTACAGCATTAGCATGCACAACCAATAGTGCTTGGCAGTTAGGATTTTAACTGCTGACATTATTTTTTTAAATTATAGATGTTATTTACTATTTAAGGATTAACTGCTACATAATTGTACTTTTTGCTGACAAATTTACCTTAAACAAATGTAATCAATATGAATAAGAAGTTTCAAAATAAGTTTTTAAGGAAAGCAAATTTGAGTTAAAAAGGTCTGTTCATTTCATCATATATGCTAAGAAGAATAAAGCATTTTTTTCTAGTCTATATTATCAAAGGGAAATTCAGGCTAATGCAAACATCTAAAATAGCTAATATTACATGTCACTGAATTCATCCCTGGCTGTTGGTTTCCACATATTTATCACAGGTGATCATCAAAGATATAAGCACTGCTACCTCAGGGACAGGCTTTGAAATGTGGAAATATTGAAATATTGGAAACAATATTGAAATGATAATAATATTTGAAATATTGGAAAGCCCTCTGAGAGGCTACACAATGTCTGATACAGAAGAAGTTATGAGAATCACAGGTGGAAGAGTGGGATCATGACTCTGGTCTTTTCTGGAAGGTTCCAGTTTTAAATTCAGAAAATAACTGCAGGTTTAGTGAGGGAACACTGAAGTACCTCAGACATCCCATGAGGACCAAGTTATAATCCACAAACCTCTATTTATATAAAATCTTCTCAGCATTTTTGTTTTCAGGGAAAATCATCAGTATAATACTTGCCTAAAGGATGAAATAAAACTAAGGTTGTTTGTGCTATGATCTCTCTCTAGGAAGCCATGAAACTTTAAATAAATTGTCTTTTGACTAAATTATTTCTTTTGGCCATCCTTGGACACCAGTCTTTGGCTAAGATTTCTAAAGGACTGCTACTTTGGTCTTTAGAACCATGTAACATTCCACCTGACTAATAACTCTTGGTCAACACCAGGCTTCTACCCACTCCCTTAATGTGACTTATTTCCATATACTGGAAAGTGGACAAAAAGGGCAAGAGAAATATTTATTTAACTCTATAGGGAAAGATAGATTTAGAGATGTACTTAGCATCCAATAAAAATAATTCTATCCAAACACTAAGGGATCATCTGAAACTACAAGTTGATTTTGAAATATGTCCCTGAGTCTATATCTTCCCTTGGTCCACACTAATTCAAAATTAATAAATTCTCACTAACAGAAGGCAATTTTCTGAACTCTTTCATGGTTGAAACTATGGGGATCCTGCTAACTGCCCCTGTATACCACCACACAGTACAACAGCACCCCCTTGGCCAGGGCACACACACATTATCAGCAGTCAGAAGTCTGACAGAATTAAAAATTTCTCTTTATCTCCAGGAGAGTCGGTTTATGAAAAAGTACATTCTAAGGAATCAAAGGTTAATATTTAGTGACACCTGTTCAAGATATAACTTTGTGCTATCCTCTACAAAAATCTAATTTTCAATCATGTCATACTCCTAGACTTTAAAAAGGTAGACCTCAAAGTTGACAATGTATTTGATATTCTCTAGTAACCCTAGAATAAAAATTAAGCATGAATAATTGGAACTTTGCACATTCTTACAAAGATGAAAGAATGGGACTAAATCTAACACATGAACTAAAAAAGAAAAAGTAGAAATATTTCCCTCTGCCACCTTGAAAAGGCTACGGCTTTGAAACCTTTTCAACAAAATGGAGGAATGTTAGGCTGAATGGTCAACAAATCAGAAAGCTCTGATCCAAGGGACTTTTATAAACCTTAATATTTTGGATACCTATGTATTCTTATATCTGAACAGTTTTTCCTGACAGCAGCTCCACCCTCACTATTTATACTATTTATAATATATGTTTCACACATATATTATAAAGTATGTATTATATATTATATAATATAGACATAAATATTATATGGGACACGTATATCCCATAAAATAGTTTGAATACATATGATATGTGTATTTATATATTGATAAGAATATCTAAATATACATCTCAATATATAAATATAAATATTATATGGGATATATATATGAATAAACTTATATGGGATATGTATATCCCATAAAAGAGTTTGAATACATATAATATGTATATTTATAATATACACTTGATATGATATTTACATATTCACAAATTATACACATTATTGCACTAGTATAGTACATATTTTAATATCTTCCTACATGCCCCTAAAATTAAAAGGAGATAGAATAAAAATACACTAAATTTCTAAGCTTTTTTTCTGTAATCTGGGGGTGATCCTGTGCGCTCCATGAATAATGCTTAGTCCACTTTGAAAGCCACTAAAAATGTGCTATGTGCAATAAAAGAAGCTGATTAATATTATAGCTATTTTGATTATACCATCAATTGTGCACAGTGGTTTCAATTAACCTACATCTATGTGCCATCTCTTACTAAATGTTGTGATGAAATACTGCCTTGACCACGGTTATTATTCCTCCAGCTGCAGGTGGGAGTACTGGCTGCTGTTCACTCAGCTGAGCTAACATGTCCACCTCTTCCCTAGAAGCATTGGCCAATGATGGTGGGTCAGGGGAATGGAGACATGCCTATTGGTTTCACAACAAGATAGTGTGAAAATGCCCTGCTAGCCAGAATTCCTGTTGAGTTCAGATGAGGCTTCAGTTCCAACTGCAGCCCAGTCCTGTTCCTTCTTCTGCACAGTCCTACACCTCCCAGTTCCTTACTGATTGAAGGGGTGCTTGGCCACAAGCACCTATCCTGCAGTCTTTTTCCTGGAGAACTCCAGGAAACACAAGAGTACACCAGCATATACGAGAAATCTATTTTGCTTAAATATCTAATTCCCAATATATTGTTATTGAACCACTGGAAAGTCAAGAATTAAAGTAATATTATAAGTGTCATGAAGCCTCATTCTTTTCTCATTGAGTCTACATCAGTTTCCCCTAGAAGTACTGTTTTTCTTCTGAAAATTTTCTAAAATACATTCCAAATAAGAGAAAATGTGGCAAGGACAATGACTTCTTCTGAGGCATGAATGATTTTCACTGATGGATGGAATGCAATTGTTTCTGAGGATAAGAGGCTCTCTCCTTTTGACCTCAGCCATCCAGCTGCAGCTTCCATAGCTCACTCTGACCACTCCTTCCCTGTCACTTGAGCTCTTGACCCAACCTAAGGCTGCTCATCTCCAAGAAATGCCTCAGTCGTTGGCCCACTAGCAGCATAAGGCTCCTACTTTACCCTGGAGGCTTCCCTTCCAGGGAATCAGTTCAACTCATTAAAGGCTATGAGGCTTACTTACTGGTGGTCCTGGTGCCACTCTCTTTTTTTACCCTATTCTCAACCCTATTCTCAATGGAACTTCCTTTTGATTCACTACCCAAACTGAGAGCTATGCTTTCCCAATACATGCAACAGAATAAACAGGGTAACTATTACTGTAATACATAGTGCAAATGAAATCTGGGCCTTATTATGAAAATAGGGTCCTATCAACTAGACCTGCATTAAATGAAGCTCTACAGAGCAATTATGAAACTCAGACCAGAGATTTTGGTATATGCTATATGTGGATTCAGTACTATTTAGATATATTTTCTGACAGACAATACCAAAAATCAGCATCATCTATCCATAAAAATTTTGCTTAAAAATAAATATATGTGTATGTGTGTGTATCAACATGACATACATAATTTTTTATGGAATGACTAATAACTGAAAAATAGTTCTTCTTACCCCCAAAACCAGTTGTCATAGGAGGTGGTAACTGCAACATGTAACGAAATATTTTGTCCCAATTTACAGATTATTTCAATGTAATAGTCTTTTCCAGGTTATATTCATTCTTCATAGGTTATGTATTAAAAATAGCAGTATATATTCACTTGATTAAATAATATTATTAAATATAAAACAAGTATTATTAAAAATAAAAATGTATTTGCTAAACAACTATTAAGTCAATTATAAAATAGCATGTACAAAACGATATAAAAAATAAATACTAGAGATGTGATTATTCATTTATGGCTTACGTATTATTGAGAATACAGCAAATATTTTCACACCAAGGTAAAGAGTTACCTGGAATGTAATGCTGACATTTTCTCTTCTCTGATGTGTTTCTTCAGTGGCAACTGTTGTACCTCTGATTGACACTTACTTGTGGAGGATGAAATATTTTCTCATTCTTAAAATGTTGAAGCAACAGCTTGCTTTTCACAGGTACAGACTGTCCACTCATAAAAAAACCACTATACATTGACTATATGACAACCACTCAACCAAGTATTTCTAAATCTCCAGATAGAAATAAGTGATTCTAGTACTCATTTTTAGGTAGGACTATCAGATGCAATTAATAAAATTATTAAATATAATATAAAGTAACATTTATTACTTACTGTCAATAAACCAAGCCTGTATATACAGGATCTCCTTACCTGAATTATATGCTTCAGCTTATCAATTATCTGATTTATCACAGGATCAGTTCCTTTTACTTTGACTTCAGGATTCCCAGATTGGGCCTTGATTCCATTTCCAACCACACGCTGAGTATAGCTAAAAAAGTAGAAAATTAAAGACACATGACTTAGTAAACTGCTGAGTATTATCTACCCCAACTACTTGAACTAATTCAAGTTCAGAATCTCCTCCTTGAAGAACATACACAAAGTATTTTTTTCTTGGAACATAATCCAGTCCAGCTATAATGCTTTTCCAGGTAAAATATTTATACTGAAAATATAGACTCTTCTAACACTAATATTTTTGTCTTCCAAGACCCAACCAAATATACTTATTTTATAATGATATTTATTAATATTCTGGTAATAATATTCATCGGACTTTGTTACCAATTCCTTGTGAATTACACATACATCTGTATCCATATTACCTGGGTAATTTTATTCTACTTTATACAGCATTTAAATAAGTCCTGATAATATTGTTAAATTTATATATATTTAACCAGACAAGTCAAAATCATTAACTTTAAAATTAATCAAAGTTCTGCAAAATCTTTTGTAAGTAGAAGAACAATTTTATTTTACCAAGATTCATTTGTATGTAAAAGGATGATTTCCTTGGCAATGAAAGCCTTTTGAAAGTTCACTACCTTCCCAAAATGACAATAATATAATGTCAACTAAGTATTCATAAAAATATTTAAATTCATCAGTTTCAAAGAAGTATTAAATGCCTACTGTAGTCAAAGTTCTATACTAGTTGGCTGGGATTATAAAACAGCATAATTCTTGTCCTCAAAATGCTCCTTATCCACGTAGGAATTTATTAATTAAGCCATTCATTTATGCATTCATTCATTCATTATATTTTACTATAATTTAAGAATACCTAATAGATTGCAGCCCTACAAATGCTCTTGTTTTCTGAACAGGATAGCTGAGCCCAAAGACAAGTGAACAGTTTAAATGCCACACTGTGGGAACAGCTGGGAGGAAACCTATAGGCTATGTGTTGTAGGTATTCTGACTGTGGAAATATACAGGGAAGCATTCCCCCAGTGAGCAAACTCCTGGGGGAGAACTGGTGCCCTGTTGATGCCATGTTTGGAATGCCCAGCAGTTTCCCCTTGAAGCTATTAAGATAAATATGCAGGTGCACTATCTAGTTTCTATGGTGTTGTCGTTGGAGAGAAGGGGCTCTGTATTTTTTTTTAATTTTTTTCATCTTTCATACATTTGATTCAAGTGAGTTATGCATTTCCATTTTTACCCCAAATACAAATTGCAGAATCACATCAGTTACACAATCACAATGTTTACATAAGTCATAGGGGCTCTGTATTTGTACTAACCTAGACCTTATATCAGTTAGCTAGCACTCAGGGTTAAAGGAATACTAGTTAGCATGTAGTCATGGTAACAGGAGCTATGTAACTTTTGAGATAATAAAGGCAGCTGCTGGGAGTAACAGCCACTTGCTTTCTTGCCCCTGCACTCTGTGTGTGTGTGTGTGTGTGTGTGTGTGTGTGTGTGTGTGTCCTTCTTTCATTCGCTTCTAGACAGGTATTTTTGCAGGTTTTCTTAACAGTGTGTGAGGTAGGATAACACACATCATGGGCATTTGGAACATGGAGAAGCCCTTCAGGGCAAAGACACTTGACAAAATATCAAGGAGAAGTTAGAACTTAAGTAGCACTTTAAGTAATAATGTAGGAATGTGTCTTACATGGTGTGCTTAATGAGAACTCCAGAGCAGAGGATAACATACTGGCAGAAGAAAGGCCAAAGGCTCATGAGCAATCCATACTGAGAAGAATAACTAGGCTTCTGTCTACAAAGTGGAGTAACAAATGCAGGAATGTAAGGAGCCACACTCTCAAGATAGGTGTAAGAGTGTCCTCTGAGTAATCTGTATGCTTACATTCATATAATAACATAGACTCAGAAACTTTTCAATAAGAATGTTCATATTAATTTAATGTAATTTTCTTTCCCACTTTTTTTTTTCTTGTTTTGAAGTACCAGGAATTGAACCTAGAGACACTCTCCCATTGAGCTATATCCCCAGCCATTTTTTTGCTTTCTTTTGAGACAGGTTCTAAGTTACGAAGGCAGACCTCAAAATTGTGGTCTTCTTGCTTAGCCTCCAGAGTTGCTGGGATTATAGGTGAGCACCACCATGCCTGGCCCTTTCCCACTATTTGTGCAGAGTGTCACAACTATTAATATTCTCCCTCTGAATTTTCTTCAGTAATGGAAAAATCTTTGAAAGATTAAAGGAATTTACACTGTTACGAATATTGCCATATGAAAGAATCTTTAAGGAATATTTGGTTCTAAGATTATATACACCCAATGACCAATTTTAAAAAGTGAACCAAACAATTGATAAGTCCTCCAACTTATATTAAATAACAGAATCCTTTAAAATTGATAATATCAGCTGGATATGACAAATATAATAATGTTAATAAAACAAATTTGAACCTACTTCTTTGTGCTGCCATAGAGGAGTTCAGAGTTAGGTTTTCTAGTACCATTTAGGATTTAGAAATACACACACACAGACACACACCAATAAAATAGTAGAAGGAAAACTACATTTATGTTTTTAATGTGTAATGTTCTCCAACTTGGATGAATCAAGTGAAATTTAATCCTATGTAGCATTGTTACATTACTATTCACTTTCTCAACATTCCAGGCATATTGTACATGTGGCACTTCTGCTATGTATTAATGATGATGATTAGTAAACTAAGTGGATAATGCATAACTGTGATGCAGATGTTGTTTTAGTTACTCTATTTGGAATTTGTCAAATCATCTTCATGATAATTATCTGTGATAGCCATGAGTCCCTCCATAGCTTCAAGTACATGAAGCTTGGTTGATTAAGGTCAACTGCTGCTTTGCCTAAACTCTAGTTCTACATCTGCCCTTACTTCCCCCAGTGACTGAGTGTAGAAGAATTACCAAAGCAATTCCAACATAGGAAGACATACAGCTTCTCCAACAGCCAATTTTAGTTCAGGATACCCTGGAGTCCTTGGTAAACCTTCCTTAGACAGGATGGAACTAGTGTGCTTCCACTCAACCATTCTTTTCTCTCTCCTTCACTTTTAGTTAGACTTGTTTCACAGCCAACAGCTCCTTCAGCCTTACACAGCTAACCCTCTGTATGTCTTACAGGGATTCCCCCCAATAGTGAAGTTGTAATGCTTTTCCAGGTAAAATATTTATACTGAAAATATAGACTCTTCTAAAACTAATATCTTTATCTTACAAGACCCAATCAAATATACTTGCTCAACCTCTTTTCAATACCTTTCTTTTGGAGAACCCATCCTAACACACTTTGTAATATCTGTGTTATAGTTATATCCATTATATAGCTTGGGAATCTGGGATCTGAATAGGTTAAGTAACTATTCAAAGGCCGTGCCATTTGTAAAGTGTACAACAAGGATCTGAAATCAGGAAATGTGAACTCCAAAATGCAATCACTTAACAGCTACTAATGAAAACTATTGAATCCAGCTAATATACATTAAAGATAGGATTAGCTTGGTGCAGAGTATTTTTTTCCCTCTAATTACAACCTTTACAAAGCCTCCATTGTTTAAGAAGAGATGTACAATATCCTTCAAAACTCTCCTCAGCAAGCAGTTACATGGTGCTTGCTAAAAACTAAAGTAACAGATGTTGGCAGTGTGAGAAAAAACTAACAGAATGACATATGGCCTTCCTATGTTTCTTTAGAAACACAAATATAATGCAGGCAATGGAAACAGAAGCATCTCGTAATTTCATTTAAGCTATGAACTGATTCACATTCTGGTTTACTTACAAATCAGGAAACTTTCTTTTAAGATACAGGAGTATTGTTAAATTTTAGTCAGAGGAACTTCTTACCTTTTGTTTTTTTCTTAATTATCATAATTAATAATAACACTGTTGAAAAATTAGAGAGACTTAGGTAAAAATTATCAGAATTATAATTGATCAAGAATCTCAATTCCAGCTATAGTACTATTAAGTATTCCAGCATCACTATTCTTATTATCATTTAAATAAGGAAAACTACTGCAAAGTAGGACATCTAAAATACTTTGAATGGAATATAACTTATTAAAATTAGTTATAATTTTCTATTTTTGTAAGGTTAAAAAGAATGCAAATTTCTTATACATGCAATTTTTCACAGTTTTCTTATACCATATATAAATGTGACAGTGCTACATAAATATCAGAATGGTCTAATGAAAAGGAGATAATATCAAGTACTGACAAGGACGGAGAGTGACTGAAACTATCCCATTGTGGATGGGAGCATAAACTAATATAATATCCAACTATGTTAACCTAAAGACAGACACAAGAATACTTAGAGAAGCACCAATCAAAATATTCCCAAACTGAATACAACCCAAATATCCATAAACATCATCATAGGCAAATAAATGGTAGTATTATCACATATGAACTACAGCAATGAAAATAAATAAATTAACAATAAGTCAATGATTGACTAATCCTACAAACTAAATATTAAACCAATTAAATCTGAAGATGCAGAATATATAATCTATTATTCATTGATTAAAATTTGAAAATCTTATGAATTATATCCCGAATCACAATGAGTTTCTGGAAGAAAAAAATATCATTCTTCTTGATTTGGGTCTTGATTTTGCAGAGTGTTTATCTGGTTAAAAATAAAATGTTGAGTTGATAGTTAATATTTCACATTTTACTGTATATATGAATTTTCAAACTAAATAAAACATTCATATTCAAAATTTTTGTGTTCTTTTTCTTAATATATTTACAAAAGACAAATATGTAATAAGAAATGTATAAATTTGTAAATGTATAAATTTGTATATGCCCACATAAGCATATAATGTGGGAAAAATAGTTCTTTCATCAGTAAGTCAGTAACTTAGGATCCTAGTTTGATGCAAAATCTTATTGCATGTACACTTTAATTTGCATTCAAATATATAGTTTCTAAATTAATTGAAAAATTTTCAAATAAGTAGGTTTTGGATTTCTCTCATTATGAAATTGTAATTGATCATTATTCCATTTCCTTCTAAATGTATGTTTATATTGGATAAAACATTTCAAGGATCTTTTATTGAGTTTTCTTGACTTGAATAATTGATCAGGGCTGAGGCTGTAGCTCAGTGGCAGAGTGCTTGCCTAGCATATGTGAGGCACTGGGTTTGGTCCTTAGCACCACATTAAATAATAATAATAACAATAATAATAATAATAATAATAATAATAATAATAATAATAACATATAAAGCCATGCTGTCCACCTACAACCATAAAATTTTTTTAAAAAAAATAATTGGTCACATTTCAAGGAGAAGGGGAAAACAAGAAATCAAAAAAAAAGAAGTGTTTTTCTTTTTGTCTTTTAGAAAAGTAATAGACTCACCACATTGCTTTACATCTTCTCAGTAGAACTGTGAAATGAATGATGGCAATTTAATGGGAATACTCACTCCCAAGCACTTGTTTTTCACAAACAAGGAAGTTACACAAGTACTGAGATATTTATTTCTACAAAAATGTTTCAAAATGCTGATTAAATAAGATTAAAGTTTTCTTTGTGCTGAACATATAAAATTGTAAGGAAAAAGCAAATAAATCTGTAAATAGAATGTTACTGGGAAGTTACTTCTACTGACTTTACCAGCATTTCATATTGAAAACTGATGCCATACCCTGTTGGCTAATATTAATTTCATTTTCTTTCTAATACAACAGAATTTGGTTCAGAGTCACACTAGAAGTACAGTATTTTGATGAGTATATATATATAATATTTTGGCAAAAGTATAAGGAATCTGATGCTGGGATTACAAATCAATTAAGGAGTCTATTGCAGACATCTTCAATAACTTCACTGGGACAAAATGTAAGACCATTGTCACTGATGCAAGATGAGGAAAACCCCTGATCAGGATATTCTTCTCTTTTTACTATTGTTTCTACTACCAGTTGGAGACTGAGAATGGGAACCATGCTGCTGTTGTTATTATTTTTGCTGTATAATTTGTCCATTCATTACTTTGCTGTATGAAGTGGTAGATGGTTGGATACTAACATTCCTTCTATCTCTAGGGTTCTAACTTCTAGGAGATAGAATATTGATTTTATCTTTGACCCTGAAATATATGTTGCTACCTTAGGTTCAAAGAAGGTATGGTAAATACATTGTAAGTATTTGCCCATAAATCCCTTCTGCAAAAACAAATATACATTCCAGACCATCTCTTGACCTCACTTTCTGGTTCTGGTAGCAAATGTGAAAGGAAGCACTGGAGATTTGGGTTTTGTAAGTTTTCCTCAAATTCATGGGTGACAGTGAACACTATTGGACAGTACTACTTTGTTTACACTCTGCTTCTATATCATCTTTTCTTCTATGAAAGTTCTAAGTTTTGAAATCTCAAAATGGAAAGAAATCATGATTGATTTTATGTGCTAGATTCATAGAACTAACATCTTATAGTATGTATAGGGCTTACAGGAGATTTAGAGAATAAAAACAACTGTAAAATCCATTCAAAAATTATATCTTTCATGATTCCACTATCTCACTTCAATTGTTGAGCTAAAGAAAATTTTTAAGTTAATCTGTACTATTTATTTGGCCTCATAATAATTATGAATAATGTCTAAATATGAGAAGTCATTTATGAATTTGATGTTCAAAAAATAGAATTAATGGAGACCATGTTATAGTCTTTTTGTTATTTACAAAACTCATTTCCTATTTAAGATACCATATTTTGTGGTATCTATTATATAATACTCATTCATTTTAATATAATAAGGCAATCATTCTTTGTATAACAACTAACAAGGGATGTTTAGCATATCAATTATAAACCCAATAAGAATATGTTTAGAAAATCTCAGAAAAAATAAACATGTTAAATAACGGATATTCTTCACTCCATATGAACTTCATTTGGTAAGGCATGCATTATGCTTGCCTGTTTAGCCAGGTAAACAAAGGTAAGTAGTTTCATGACATCTTATAAAATAAGCAGCTGGGTGAACTTCAAATATGGTATTCCATATGAAAAATTACTGACTACACATACATATTTTGTAGTATTTAAGAAACTGTCTTTTCAAATAAATAACTACTTAATAAAAACCAATGCAAATGAACTTTACCCTATGTTAAAAATAGTACTTAATTGGATATGAAATCAACACCCATAAATAAAATGCATTTCTGTATATCAGTGATGAATTCTCAGAAAGGGAAATGAGGAAAACTACCCCATTTATAATAGCCTCAAAAAAATAAAATATTTGAGAATCAACTTAATGAAAGAGGTGAAAGATTTATATAATGAAAACTACAGAATACTAAAGAAAGAAATCAAAGAAGACCTTAAAAGATGGAAATATCTACTTTGCTCTTGGATAGGCAGAATTAATATTATAAATACGACCATACTACCAAAAGCACTATTCAAATTTAATGCAATTCCAATCAAAATCCCAATGACATTCCTCATAGAAATAGAAAAAACAATCATGAAATTCATCTGGAAAAAATAAGAGACCAGAATAGCTAAAGCAATCCTTAGCAGGAAGAGTGAAGCAGGTAGCATCACTATACCAGATCTCAAACTATACTACAGAGTAAGAGTAACAAAACAGCATGGTATTCGTACCAAAACAGACTGGTAGACCAATGGTACAAGGACACAGAAACTAACCCACAAAATTACAATTATCTTATTTTAGACAAAGGAGCCAAAAACATACATTGGAGAAAAGGTAGCCTCTTCAATAAATGGTTATGGGAAAACTAAAAATCCATATGCAACAAAATTAAATTAAACTCCTATCTCACACCATGCACAAAACTCAATCCAAAATGTATCAAGGACCAGGAATAAAGCCAGAGATCCTATGTCTAATAGAAGAAAAACAGGCCCAAATCTGCATCATGTGGGATTGGGCCCCAACTTCCTTAATAAGACTCCTATAGTGCAAAAATTAAAAGCAAGAATCAATAAATGGGATGGATTCAAACTAAAAAGTTTCTTCTCAGCAAAAGAAACAATCTGGGAGGTGAATAGAGAGCCTACATCTTGGGAACAATTTTTACCCCTCACACATCAGGTAGAGCACTAATCTCTAGGGTATATAAAGAACTCAAAAGGTTAAACACCAAAAAAACAAATAACCCAATCAATAAATGGGCCAAGGAATTGAACAGACACCTCTCAGAAGAGGATATACAATCAATCAACAAATATATGAAAAAATGTTCATCATCTCTACAATTAGAGAAATGTAAATCAAAACTACTCTAAGATTTCATCTCACTCCAGTTAGAATGGCAGCTATTATGAAGACAAACAACAATAAGTGTTGGTGAGGATGTGGGGAAGAAGGTACAATCATACACTGCTGGTGGGACTGAAAATTGGTTCAGTCAATATGGAAAGCAGTGTGGAGATTATTTGGAAAATTGGGAATGTAACCACCATTTGACCCAGCTATCCCTCTCCTTGATCTATACCCAAAGGACTTAAAAACAGCATACTACAGGGACACAGCCACATCAATGTTTATAGTAGCACAATTCATAATAGCTTAACTGTGGAACCAACCTAGATGTCCTTAAATAAATAAATAGATTTTAAAAATTGGCATATATACACAATGGAATATTACTCAGCAATAAAAGAGGATAAAATCATGGCATTTGCAGGTAAATGAACGGAGTTAGAAAAGATAATGCTAAGTGAAGTTAGCCAATCCCAAAGAAACAAATGCTGAATGTTTTCTCTGATATTAGGAGGCTGATTCATAGTGGCGTAGGGAGGGGGATTATGGAAGGAATAGATGATCTCTAGATAGGGCAGAGGGTTGGGAGGGGAAGGGAGGGGGTATGAGGTTAGAAATTATGGTGGAATGTGACTTGGACATTATTATCCAAAACACATGTATGAAGAAAGGAATTGGTGTGAATATTCACAAAATTGTGCTCTATATGTGTAATAAGATTTGTAATACATTCTGCTGTCATATATAAATAAAAATAATTAAAAAGTACTTAATTTTTTCCTAACCTCCCTCCCCAATCTTAATAAGAAATCATAAATAAATCAGAAATCAAAAAAAAAGATTGAGTTGTTTTGAATTTACTTTAGTTTAATGTGTAATAACCTTCTTTTGAATCAAAGTGACTGTTGATATTTAAAATTATTAGTTCTAACTCTAATCAACCAATTTTACTAAAAAACTAGTACATTTTGAAATAAGAGCTAACTCCATTTTCCAGCACATCTTTCAAAATTAAACTCTTCTTAGATCAAGGATCTCTTTCATGAATTTACACTGATTAATAATCACAATTTGCACTGATTTTCTCTCTCACTTCACTATTTGATACCAATATAAACAAGTAAAAATATATTTGAGGGGAAATTATTATCTGAGAATTAATAATATTTGAGCTAACTAGTTAGTAGTCAAAAGATTAAGGTTGTGAATTTCATGTAGTATTTTATTAGAGACATGATGAAATCTTAAACATTTCTAGAATCTTACATATTTATTTCTTCAAATGTAATTGACATTAGCATTAATTAAATTTCAGATAAAAAAGTTACTGACTACATTAAGATAGTTTAAAATCAGTTGCAAGATATACTAATTCCTAACAAACTAGATTACTAACAAACTATGAAAATGCAATACCCAGGTTATTTGTGCCAATAAACAATATAATGAAATCACGGGAAAGAACTTCTAAACTATGGGATAATCTAGTTTTCTAGGGTCACTACAACAAATTACCACAAATGTGGACTACAAATACAAAAATACATTTTTTCACAGTTCTGAAGTTCAGACATCTGCAATCCAGGTTCCAGCAGGGCCATACTCTTTCTGAAGATAGCAGGGTAGAATTCTCCCTTGTCTCCCCCTAACTTCTGGTGGCTCCCAGCAATCTTTGTCTTTCTTTAACTCATAGCCACATCACTACAATTTCTGCCCCAATCTGCATACAAACTTTTCTGTGTTTCTGTATTTATTTTTATATCTCATAATGAAACCTAGATTAGATTTCAGACCCACCCTTATCTAGGACTATCTAACCTTTATCCTTATATTAATTGCCAAATAAATTCACAGACCCTTGTGGGCATTAACTTCAGGAGTATTCCATTCACCCCAGTACACAGAACACTATAAGGGTAAAAATCTGGAAGTTGTCTAAATGAAAACAAATTTTCATTTTCTTCACTTGGACCTCATGAAGATCATATTCTATTTTTCCACAAGGTAAATTTTGTTACTATATACTATAAACAATGGCACATGCCTGGAATACCAGTGACTCCAAGGCTGAGTCAAGATTATCACAAGTTTCAGGCCAGCCTCAGCAACTTAGAGAGGTGCTAAGCAACTTAGCAAGACCTTGTCTCAAAATAAAAAAATTTAAAAAGTCTGGGGATATTGCTCAGTGGTAAAGTGCCTTTGGGTTCAATCCCCAGTACCAAAATCAGCAGCAGCAACAGCTTTGGAAATTATCAGTATACATTATCTAGTTTTTCTATATTTTTAATGACTTCTATCTCCCATCAAAAATAAACAGAACAGAGGACAACTTCTATGTTTTACTTTACACAATCAGGAACAATCCTTTAAAAATTATTTCTCTCAAGCAGAGGCCCAGCCACCTGCTCTGAAAGTGTCCAAAAAGCACTGAAAGGCTGGTTTATTATGAAGGTGTTGACAGCTGATGCTCTGGGGACTCATATAGGCACATAGAATAAATTTTAATCACACAAATGTTAATGTGATAGCAATATTGTGACAATAGTCAAATGTGACTAATTTCATTAAATTTTTGCATTCATTAGACTCATCTTAGTTATCCAAATTTATATAAATGACTCAAAAGAAATAACCAGGGTCTTCTGTTTTTTTATTTCTCATTTTGCCATTATTCATGCTTATTAGTAAAAAGTGGTTTTGACTGAGATTTTATTTTTTTAGCAATCAGTTCTCATGTTTTATCACCATAAGACTGTGAGGATCTTTAGCGGGCTACTGAATCTGATGCTCTGCCTTCAAGAAGAAATATACCTAAAGCAGGAATATAGTACTTGGCATTCATCTCTTGGCCTATAGCCTAATAGATTTTTTTTTTTGTCTGTCTTTGGTGACAGCAACATAAATTTAGAGCTGGAAGGGACCTTAGAGGTCATTTAGTTCAACCCAAGCATCTTTTAAAATGAAATGAGGAAGTATGTTTATTTCATCATTTTGTATGTATGCACTGTGTATTTCAGGAAAGCCTCTGAGACAGTTTATAATGAAAGGCACAGAAACTATAAAACAAGGGTAAATGACATAATAATGAAGAGAAGGAAGTGACAACTATACAAAGAGACCTAGGGAAGGAGCCCAATCCTCAGGCCGGAACTTACCCTTAAGCTTTGGTCAGCAAAGGCAACAGGAAAATCAGAATTCAAAGATATCTTATTAGCTAATAAAGAGAGTATTTGTACATGTAAGTAGCTGTCTTCTGGTAAATTGCTAAACTCTTAAGCAGGATTTATGAGTTTTTAAATAACAAAGAACAATATAATGAAAACATTTCAAAACACTTAAGATGTAAATAACCATAAACTTTTCTTATATGATGCTTTGTTGAAGCTTCTTGCATGATGTTGAATTATATGATTTTAAATTACATGATGTTAAATTGCCTGCATAATATTATTCTGTTGGGATCTGATTATGGTGATTTGGTGATAAAATGTAACCTTTGAGAATTAGAAGAACAACTGACAAATACTTTCCTGACTTTACTTTTGTTTTAACTGATAATTTACCCCTCATGCAAAATATGATCTCTGGGTAACAGGTTGATCACTAAAGGAAAAGAATCTCAGGGTTGAAATGATATGAGATGAATCATAAAGCAGAGGCTGGCTGTTTCTACTACATTGTGCGGCAAATAGGGACAAGGGGGAGCAATTTACAAACAAGGATGAGAGTGGGAACAATCATAACATAAATGCATTTTAATAATAGTTGAATATTGTCTAATAGGTTTATTGACCCTGTGTTTAATGATGTCACTGTCTTCTTCTTTTGCACTTTTGCACATTTTTATATTTTTAATAAAATAAATGATTTTCAGACTTTTAAAGTCAGGCCCATTGTCAATGCTTTATGAATCAGATGGTCTCACTATGTGGTTCATGTGCATTTGAATTTGGAATGGGAGCTTGTCAAATCAGTCAAAATCTGTTTGTTTATCTGTTTGGGGTGTGTGTGTGTGTGCGTGAGAGAGAGAGAGAGAGAGAGAGAGAGAGAGAGAGAGACTTAATTATGAATACTTCTTTTTCTGATTTTATTTTAGAATTTATCAAAAAAAAAAAAACAGGATACTTAAATACCAGGTACAATAACATGAAAACGAAATTAGTGTGTGTTTACTTACACACATATGCATGCACATATACACACGTATCTTCCTATATTTGCTTTTACTTTTAATAACAAACAAGATGATTTTCTGTGCCAGTGGAAGAGGCTTAAAGTGTGAAAGATTTGTAGATCACTTTTTTTAATAAGATAGCACTTTAGTAATTAGCATTTGAAAACAATTAAAATTTGAACATAACAGTTTTAATCTTATCTCCAATTCCAACTTAAATTCCCATCCAAAAGTTCTATTTTATGGTCTATTGAATCACAAAATAAAAATTGATAAGTTTCAAATAATGGTTATTATAAAGAGGGAGGAGGAGAAGAAGAGAGATGGAAGAGGAGGTAGGAAAATGATGGAACTTTCCATCAGTGCTTCCCCTTAACTGCACTTCAGCCAAGTTCCTACTATCAAATAGTCCTGAGAAAATCATCCACATGAGTAAGTGAATTCAGTTGGTATCCACTTGCATATGTGAGAAAATTGCTTCCTAGCCATTTCTTGGCAAACCCAGTTGTGCAGAAAACAGCTAAATTCAGCTCCATAGAACTAGATGTGTCTAGGGACTTTTGGATTGCTAATAGCTGTGGTTACCCACAAACACACTTGGCTGACTCAGCATATGAAAATGCACACATGAGATTTCTGAAAGTATCTGGAGTCCAAATAGAATAGATATTTCTGGTCCAGATGACCTAGAGATTTCACACCTAGAGGTAAATTTGGCCAATATCTCCCTCACTCTCTCACTATTCCTCTAATTCTCCTCTTTTCAGCTCCAAATGATTTCTGCCAAGTTCCTCAGGATTTATACACTCTGCTTCCCTACATGAAAAATTGTAACTCATTGAACTCTTTCTCTAATCAACTCTAGTAGGCTTAAAAAAGAGTTTTTGCAGATATGTTTACATTACAGGTCTTAAAATGGGGAGCTTATCCTGGATTGTGTGATACTAAACATGATCACATGTATCCCTTTAAAAGAGAAATAGATAAAATTTCTGTTTTTAAAGACAGAAAGGAAAAGGTAATGGGAACAAGGAGACAAGATTGAAGTGATGTAGCCACAAGCTCAGGAATGCCAGAAAATAGAAGAGGCAAGGACTGGGTTCTCCCTAGAGAGGGAACATGAAACTATTCATACTTTAATTTTGACCCAGGGATTTCAGACTTCTGACCTCTGAAACCATAAGGGAATAAATTCTGTTTTAAGTCACTCCATTTGTAGTGGTTTGTCACTACAGCCACAGGAAACTATACAGTCCCCAAAATAGGGCATCCTCCTGGGCTGCTTGCTGCCATATACTATTGCTTGGCAACACTTTCTGTTCCAGGATGCACATATCATGGTTGTAATTAAGAAAGTAATTGTGTAAGGTACATTTCTTGACGTCAAGCAGTGCATCTGTTTTAATCATCAAGTTCCAGGGCCTGACAAAATGTTCAGACCATGAGAGAGCTCAATGTGTATCTGTTACCTTAGTGAATGTGTGATTGATAAAAAAGCCAACTGAAAACAATTTTTAAGGAATTGTTTATGTTCTTCAGAAATGGGTCTTGTAAGATTCATACCAGTTATTCCTGACTCTAGTAACAAATCCCATGAGTGTATAATTTCCTTTTAATACTAATTTGGTCCAGTATTAAACAGCATCTGAATGGTAGCCTGTAATGGAGTCACATCCAAGTCCCTATGAAAGAGAAAGAGAGATTAAAGAAGCAAGAGGGCTGGGGATATAGCTCAGTTGGTAGAGGACATGTCTCACATGCACAAGGCCCTGGGTTCAATTCCCAGAACCACCAAAAACAAAAAAAATAACATGACCTTAACACTGAGGACTAAAATTGGTATCTCAATACTTAGATTGATCTTGTTTTTACTAACTGTATGAACAATTAAATTAAACTGTCATATTCATATTCTATTTTTTAAGACAAGAATTTCCTGGATATGTAAAGGGCTAAGGAAAGTAGTAAAGATCTTCCCTGTCCCTGTGCCTGCTGAGACCTTTGCTCACCCTTGAGGCAACATCTAAATAATGCTGATTTCTTGGTGGGTTTGGCTCACTCAGGGGAACTCAGTCCTTCACTTATCTCAAGGCTATCACTCTCTCCCTTCAGGGACCTGGCCAGTCCTGTGCAGATGAAGTGTACTTGAGGGAATCACTAGGTCACACAGATTGTTAGAATGGAGCTCTTTTTGCTCTAACTTGTATTCAAAGAGCCCCACTGGAGCCCCACTTGGGAGTCTCACCCATGGAGAGGATTCTCTGCTCGAGACTCTCCAGTCAGGACCCTGAAAAAGCTGCCCCAGGACTCCCCAGCTACATGGCTTCAGGTGTTGGTGTTTTCCCTGATCTGGTTTTGTATTTTCTGTCTTTGTCTCTTGCCTATCACTTTTACTTTTGCTCTTACTTCCATATTATCACTAAAATAAGTGCTCTCTTGTATAAAAAGAGTTTATTGTCTATTGAATTCAACCTGCCAAATTCAGGTGCTACACACATGCTAATACTTTAATGTTACAATATGAAAATCACAAGAGATGGTAGTTTATTTTCCCAACCTGAGTTAGACTCCTGGAGTGTCCCAGGTAACAGGTAGTTGTTTCTTTACAACTTCAGCCCTGCTTTTGGAGGGACCAGACACTGGTCATTCCCACAAAGATAATATAGGTAAATTCTTTAGGAGACAGAAGCTATAATATAAGAACAAAATGCATCAGGAGAAGCCAGGACTGGCCACAGCGCCCTCAAGGAAAGCCTTGGGGGCAGAGAGCAGGGTTGGGAGACAGTGGAGCAGTCTGGGAGCTAGAAGCAATCTGTGCCCATGCAGGCCCAGGTCTTAGTCTCATGGCTTTTTACTTAACTCTGGATGATATATAGAAAGGTATGTCATTAAGCAAAAAGAGATGAAAGTTACAATGACAAAACAGGCCCTATGGAAAAGTTAGAGATGGCTGAGATTAGAAGGTTTAAAGGAAAACTAAAACATAAGGGCAGATCTTCCATCCACAGTGAAATCCATGGAGAAGAAAACTGCCACGCTGAAAAGTTTAAGCAGTAATTGAATCAGAGTCCAGCAAGGAAAAGAAAGAGATACAATAATAGGGAGAAGAAGGCAAACAGGGTGCTGGGGTAAGAGTGTTGACTCAAGAATAATTTGTGCATTGGGGAACGAAAAAGGAGGAAATAGATCTAAAACAGTAACAAACAAACAAAAAGACCCACAATTCCAAGGGAGATAGGAGAAAAATGGGGCATAGTTACTCACATTAAGACTAGCTAAGCTCCTGAATCCTGAAAATAAAGAAAATGCTATATATGCCTGCCATTACCACATACCAAGAAAAGTTCCTTGTAAATAAATTATGCCAGATTTGCATCAGACTTTTCTTCTGCTTTATTTACATTTTTAGAACTCATGAAGGTTTTAAGAGTAAAAATAATGACCAAGAATATATCTATCATGTTGACTAATTCTCAATGCAAAAGAATGGCATCTGTATACTGTATCTTGACATTGATTCATACTTCCAATGAAATGTTACTCAGATACATGATTATGTATTAGAAATCAAAATCTTCAAAATGAATGCTTCAAGAATTAATAAGTTACAAATCTAGATTCCTGAAAGGAGATAACTAAGTCAGTTAATTGAACCTTACAAATTGGCCTGTCAGTTGAGTATCACTGGGTCACCCTCCTTGATGACATGAGAATAGAAGAATGTCCCAGAGGAATCCTTCTGAATTCCCAACCTACAGATTCTAGGAGATATAATAAAATATTGTTTTCTAATAAACTATGGTTTAGTTTCTTAAGCAAGAATAGTAACTATAACACTACCCTATATCTACTGATCTGCTGCCCTCAATCAAAAATTTTGGTTAACAACATTGATTTATTTTCCTCATGGTATATACTCTCTGTTAAGAAACCAAACAAATGAGCCCATTTATTTTGTTATGCCCTTTATTACAAAAAGTATTTTGTATGTTTTATTTACTAGTATAAAAACCTATTAGCTGTCACTCAATAAATTTTGTTGAATATTGAATGGATAATATTAAATAGTAATAGAGGTTACATATGTAGGTTTTTACTTACAAATATAAAATCAAGCTGGGTGGTGGATACCTGTAATGCCAGTGACTCAGGAGGCTGAGGTAGGAGATCAAAATTTTGATGCCGCCCTCAATAATTTAGTGAGTCCCTCAGCAACTTAACAAGACCCTATCTCAAAATTTAAAATAAAATCAAAATCTAGGAAAGTAGCTCAGTGAAAAATACCCCCAGATTTAATTCCCAATACCTAAAATAAAAAATAAATATATGTAATAAAATATGTATAATGTATATGTATGTACATACATACACACGCAAAACCCTATTCAATTCAATGAAAGAGTAAACAAACAATGTTATTTATAAAGAAAGCATAAATAAGTTCAGAGAAATAAAAAAAATAGGTATAATGAACATGGATGAATTATACTATTTTCTATTTTACAAATAAGACTCAAACTAGATTTAACAACATAAAAATCTCTATTCTAGTTCCAGAAAATGTACAAAATGTATCTATCTAAAAGTTTAACAATACACAAAATGTGCATGTTAATAAGAAAAGTAAAAATCAAAAATTTTGGTTAACAACATTGATTTCAGATAAAGTAGCATTTAAATGAAATGATTTCATGTAGTAAACAATATAAATATCACACAACACAATAAAAATAGTCAATAAATGTATAGCAGCAATAATTCCTTTTCCCAATAGGCTTCATACTGTCAATATTTACAAAACAAAATATATTTCAGAATCATGATTATGTATTCAAGATAATGATTCATTATCTACTCAAGATATAATTATGATGTTATCCTTTGTGACAGATTCGCCATAACTTGCATTTATGACTAAGTAAACAGGTAAAAGTTTTAAAGGGAATAACTTGAATATTATAATAGGATTTCACATACATAAAAAAATGGATGAAACAAAATATTTTTCTTTCAAATCTTCATCATAAGACTATAGATCATATCAAAGATCACAGTAAGAACCTCCATGTTTTTTAAGTAGAAATTACATGGATTTTATTACGGACCTAAAATTCATAAACTCAGAAATTAAGAGGAAGTTACAATAGAAATACCACTATCACTATTATCACCCTTCTGTAAATAATATTATAAAATAGATTAAATTATTTAAAAAAGAAATATGATCAATTTTGAGAAAGATAATCCCAAACTGAGCTCAACAGAAGATGCATAGGTATAAATATAATCATTTACAAATAAAAATTTTAAAGCAATTTTTTTAAAGAGTGAGAGAGGGAGGGAGAGAGAGAGAGAGAGAGAGAGAGAGAGAGAGAGAGAGAGAATTTTTTTAATATTTTTTTTTTTAGTTATCGGCGGACACAACATCTTTATTTATTTATTTTTTTTCGTTTGTGGTGCTGAGGATCGAACCCGGGCCACACACATGCCAGGCGAGCGCGCTACCGCTTGAGCCACATCCCCAGCCCCTTAAAGCAATTTTTAAAGCAAATTTAGAAATAATTCAACAAAACTTACCTAAGCAAATTATAAGATACACTATTTAAATATTAAATCAAAAGGCAATAGGATACAAATACAAAATAATAAAAATTTATAAACACATACAAAAGTTCATTTTTAAGCAAATAGCCCCTAATAAAAAGATGATGCTAAGTATAACAAAAACTATGAGAAATTGAAATTTAAAGTACAAAATAAAGGCAAGGAATACTTTGTTCTTAATACAGATTATATTACGCTAGAAAGTTAATTATGTTTCATTAAAATGAACATGTAATGGGCAAGAGAATCTTAAATTTACTCTAGAAATGATACAAAGGCTAGCCACATAACATTTTTGCACAAAACTTTAAAAGTTTATTTTGAAAATGTCTGTTAAATATGCTCCATAACCTGGCAATTTAGTTAGTGAACAAAATCATGGTAAAACAGAGCCCAACTATATATTTATTAAAGCAAGAAATAGTAGCTTCCTTTCCATTCCATTTTATAAAGCAAATGTAACTCTACCCCAACTCTTGATAAAGTTCATACAAAAGATACAATAATTAAACAGTGTCTTTTGTGATCATAGTTAAAATTGGCTCAACTAAAAGCAAAAAAAAGTTGAATTACATACTGAGTTAGAAATCACCCATTCCTATAGTTTGGGATTCAAGATTCAAATTTAGGCAGATGAGGATAGCTCAGTACCAGGAACTGTCAGTTTGATGCGACAGAAAAATAAATGGTTCATTTACTTATACTGCACATTCATTCAAATGCTGTAGACCTAACACTCTTAAGGCCCCAAATTCATATGTTAAATCATTATCCCAATGTGATGGTATTAGAAGGCAGAGGCTCTGGGAGATGATTAGGCCATAAGGGTAGAACCCTCTTGAATTGGATTAATACCATTATAGCCCCAGAGAGCTGCCTTACCTCATCTACTAGGTGAGCCGCTATGATAAGACAATCACCTAGAAATCAGGAGTCTGCCTACATCAGACATCAAATCTGCATGCACCTTTATGTTGAACTTCTCCACCTTTAGAATTGTGAATAATCATTTTTTGTTGTTTATATTTTGGTCTAAGGTATTCTGTTAGAGCAGACCAATTGACTTAAACATCTTCTTAAATAACTGACAAAATTCAATGAAGTCATTACAGAATATGACTTTACCATGATTAAATAACTATTTTAAACCATTTCATTATTATTTTATTATGGTCAAAGCATTAGAGGGAAGCACAAATAAAAATAATTTATATCAGAAAAAACAGAGTAAATGATCAGCAGTAGCTTTTTAAAACTAATTCAATTACTATAAATTCTGTGTGATCATAAATGACATATGGAAAATACTTAGGAGGTTAGGCAACTATATCCCAAAATGAATCTCTATCTTTTGTGTAAGAAAATATGGTTTCATCACAAAGATTTCCAATGTCAAACACAAAGCTTGAATGTGAATTCCATATCAGTCTCTAACTTACAATCTGGACTTGTTAATTCATTATGTCTTCTTGAGCCTCAATTGTCAAATTTCTAAAATAATAATACTGTATCCTATTTTTCAAGATTGATCTAAATGCTAAATGAAACCATGCATGCATAACACCAATATTCATGTGTTTTTTATAAGGCATTTTAACAAATATTAGTTACCTTTATTCTAACTAAAAGAAGGAAGGCAAAATTATTTATTTTAGGATGATTCCTTTTCCTCGAATCATAGATACAAAGAAAATATATAGAACAAATAAAAAATACTCAGAATAATATTTCTGAAACACAACTCTACCCCTTATGCGAATGCTACCTATGGATAGTTCATAATATTAAATAGACTGCCAAGACCTCATGTACTTGAGTTAACTTAGTCTAGTTAATTATACTATATAAACATTAATTTCTTTGGTTTTATTATGTACATGAAGTTACCTAAAATGTCATCATTGGGGGAAGCTGGGTGATAAATACTTGGGGTTTCTTTGCATTTTATTTGTGATTTTTTTTTGCAAGTCTATTACTATTTCAAAATTGAAAAACTTAAAAAAAAATCAACCCAAATTGAAATCCCAGAGAATATGCTTCAGGAAGAGAAAAACAAAAGTTGCAAGACACATTATAAAAGGAAATGTCTTAGAAGTAGTGGATTTCATCCTTCAAAGAGAAAGAATGAGGATCAAATACAAATGTTATCTGAGGAAAAAATATTTTGTAACATGATTAAATGAAATAGAAATTTATTACTAAAACTGCCTATTTTTAAAATTGAGAACTAGCAAATCTCTTTGCGATGATAGATCTACCACAATTTGAAATTTTCTAAAATATTAATTTGCTTTTTAGATTTTCTTGATTAAAACAGAAAGGTATCCTTTTAAACACAGCTTTATCTTGTGGTACTACTGAGTATTAATTACCACTAAAAAGGAGCTTAATATGTGTGAAAGCAGCTACAAAAACAAAGGTTACTACCCTGGGAAAAATGCAAACAAAGGGAAGATATGAAATTGTCAAGCCTAATTAGAATCAAATACAAGAGCACAGATTCCAAACAGGCTGAATATTTCTGTTTTATAGAGACAAAGGGCATCCAATAAAGGACACATACAAGCCTTTACTCAGGAGACCAAACCTTAGAGACACAGTCTGACATTTCCTATTTCCTTTAAAACAATTCTGCAAGTCTCTTGGAACCCACAAGCAACAGCCTTGGAGACTTGAGATTACCTGATAATTTCAGAACTGATGTTTGACATAACACTGACATGGTGAATATTTTCCTTTAACCACAAGGGATCTCCAGCTTCAGCATTCATAAGTCAAAGGGGCATACACTCAATTCATTCTTTGTTATTGAGTGGTTTGTTTTTGCTAGATAATTTATGGAAAATTAGCACAAAATGACAGCTAGGATATGGTGTAAGAATACCAAGCAGATGAGAAACTTGAATATCATTACCAACACAAGATAAAAAGGGCATTCAGCAATAAAGGTCAAGTGAAAGAATCAACCTAAGTGTATATGTAATGTCAACTCTAAAATGCAGTTTCAGCAAAAGCCTGGGCAGAAACAGTTTGGCTGCCTTTTTTCTTGATTAAACTATATTTTGAAATTCTCCATAGCTGAAGATAGTAAACCATTATCAGAGCCCTACCAAATGTTAGTTACTTTTGACCCAATCGCTTGACATTTATAAGTAACTGAACAGAAGAGTAGTCAAAATATATGGACAAAAATTTTCATCAAGAATTATTTTGATGAGTAAATATAAAAACAATAGAAGTATACATAACTGAATTGTGAACTATTAATTCTAGTAATTATACAAGTATTTAGATGTATTTATGAAAAAAATTGATTGGCATGGGAAAATTCTGACTACACCATGTAAAGGTGACCAAAGCAAAATTATCTAGTTATTACCTCAACTTTGATCATACAGAATTAAGAATATGCATAGAAATATTAGCAAAAATTCAAACATAAAATGTCTACTCAATGGCACTAGTGACAGTGAAAGAGGGTTTACCTGTAATCTATGACAACAGACCTAACCTGGGATTCACTTGGAGACAGGAGGTATCTTCCACACCTACCTATGCTGTGCTTTTTAGTACTACCAGGCATGCCTTTCAGTACTTTGTGTATTTTAACTCATTTAATTTCATGGGAGAACACAGGGATATGGATAATATCATTAAGCACATTTTATGCATGAAAAATCAGAGGCACAGAGACATTTGATAACTTGCCCCAATTTGGTGATGTAGAATTTAAAGCAAGATAATCTGGCTGGGAAGTCCCTACCCTTAATCACTATGAAAAATACTCCTCAGAAACACTGGAAAGTAACATATGATAGTACTAAGAAGAAAGCCTGGACTTGCACAAATGTTTATCTTTTAAAAAAAGTTCAAAATTGTATAGATTGTCTACGTTATTTGCAAATTATTTGTTGTAAGAAAGGCATTTAAAATGGCTCAATAATTCATTGATAACAAAATAAAGCAGCTATTTAATCACTATTGTTATAATATAAAAATAAAATAACAGTGATGGTGGATTAATAAATCCATATCATGTGACCAGTTGTGGTTCTATTTTTTAATTATTCACTGATTTTATAAGTAAAACCATCATTAAATTTCCTATTTTGTCCTTTCTTCTATAAAACTTTTTTGAACACCACTGCACTAACTATAAAATAGAATTTGCTAGGTTTAATACTGAGTTATTTTTCTTCATTGAATGTATTCTAACAACATCAATAAAGCATACTGATAAAACGCATGGGATATACAATAGGGAAACAGTATCCATATTTCTTCTCTATCACTTTCTATCTGGTTGGACATCAAGTAGGTTATACTACATATATTATATGGTTTTTGTGAGAAATAAGTACATTTCAATAAGATAATGCACATTAATATATATATATATATATATATATATATATATATATATATATGTTACATATATACTATATCATATATAGTACTTTGATTTCAGTGAGCTATTTCTCCAGGCCTTTCTCTACTGGTTTATCTTAAGGATCTCCTGTACACTTAAGGATCTCCTCTACAATAAGAATGTAGAGCCTGGAGAAAGGCAGCATCACCATCATCTAGTTTAATTCTTCCATTTCTAAAGAGAAAAATGCCCAGGAGATGAAATGAAATAATTTATGGAAAATTAGCACAAAATTAGCACAAAATCCACACCTTGTTAATCTCTCTCCTCAAGTGTTTTCATAATGCTACAGGTTCAGTTTTCCTTTGCATTGCCTTGCTTTCTCTGACCTCTTTATTTTCTTGTCTGAGATAGTAGAAATTTGCATTACCTCCTTATTCTTTTTATCCTTTCTATCATACACCGTGAGCAGCTTCTTTTCATGGTCAACTGGAAAGAAGTTTGAAGCCCTTTATTATCTCTGCAGATAATAAAGTGGTAATTCAATTTCTTTCTGCTCACTCCGTTACTGTATAAAGAACAGTGGATATTCTTCCAAAAATAAGTTATTTTAAAGATGTAAAATCTAATTAAAAATAACTAAAGAAAATAATCTGAATTTGCAAACACGAGTCTTCATTAAAACCCATGTAATTAACATATTAAAACTATACAGACTTATCAACATTGGATTGGAAACTTACAATGGTGATTCTGAGCCAAAAAATAAATTAGAAATGACATATTTATTATGTTTTCTAAATTTAAAAGTAGTATTTCACTTTATTTCTATATATTCTACTTTAGGCAAATTTATATTCTGTCCAAATGAAACAGTAGCAACTAAATAAATTTATCAAGCCTGTGTATTTGTAACATATTATTGTTTAAGCAAGAAACCAAAAGAACTTCACTCAAATATACTGATAACTCTGAAAGTTCACGCTATACTATATGCACAATAAACTCCCAAACTCTTAAGTCTTCCCAAGCACATCGATTGCATCTTTATTACATAATTTTCCAAGTTTTGTGTCTCCAGTGTGAAGGAGCCAAATGATGGAAGAAATTACTCATTGTTGCCCTGAAGGTATTCATTCATGTTAAGTTCCCTGTTACTAGAGGTAAAATAAATGGCACTGTAAGTATCCCATTGTATCTTCTGTTTAATAAGTACATTTAATCATAATTATATTCATAAAAATAATGGCTAGCCCCTGTAGGACTGTGATTATCTTATAAGAGCTTAGTGTGGTTGAGCTTCTCCTTTTACTTTCTAATATTTTAACTGTTTTTCATCATACTTTCCTCTTGTAGACAGCCCTATGGGGTGGTAAGTTAAGGCTCAGGATAAGAACCTCTGTCTTTTGTTTAAATATCTTTACCTACTCATTTTCTAATGAACCATTCTCTTGTTCTTGAAGCATTTCTTACTCTATGGTGCATAAGAGAGTTCTTCATTTTTAGGGAGGTAGGAGCTATATTGGTACAAAAAAGGGAAAATAGATTTTCAATTTACCTTAGTGAATGAGAGAAGTTGATGTAGTATATTAGTCCAAATAATTCTCAATGTACAAGTCTTTATCAACAGGAATATCCAAGAAAGTGGAAAAAATATTATCAGAAAGTCATGCTGTACTTATACTATGAAAACCAAATCAGTCCTGGGGCTAGACAGGCCTTAGAGGCACTGAAATAAAAATCCCAATGACAATATAGGTGGAAACACATGTTACTTGCAGAATAGCAGTAATGACAAAGATAAATATATCAAATAGTAAATAAAAGGTTTATTTATTAAAAGTGAATTTCACAATATCTTGATTTCTTGTAGCACCTTTATTTTTTTTTCTGGTGCCCTGGTTTTGCCTAAGAATGTACTTTATAATCTCCAAAGAGCATATATAAACACCATCACTGGATAATTTCCTTTATCTACTTGTAACCACACTGATTGTTTTTTTCTTTCCTCTTCCAACAAAGGAAACATCTCTCCTCTCAAAGGTCAAGCTCCTTGCATGATCAAGAAACTTGGTCCTTGCCTTATACACCTCTCTAAAATGTCACCCACCTCTCTTTTGCACATCAGCATTACTATCTCCCATATTAAAAAAAAAATACAAAACAAGTAAACTCTCATAAATACCTCCCAGGACCTCTGACCTCTACCTCATTTTTTGTGTTCCTTTTTAGATAAATTTATCTCCACTATTTTACCTTCTATTACTCCTATTTCTCTTTACTAGGTGTCTATCACATAATTACTCTAAAACTGACACTTTTAAGTTTCTACTAACTGCCATGTTGTCACATCCTATGACTGCTTTCTGGCTTCATCTTGCTGGTCATCTAATGTTAATGTTTTCCACATGGTGGACCATTACCTGCTTTGCCTCTCTGACACAGTTCACTTCCCTTTTCTTCGTGGCTGCTCTTTGTCAGCTTTCTTTGCATCTCACTTTTCATCATGACCTTAAAACTGGATGATTTCTTGAATAGTAACACCCCAATTTAATACAGTGGTTAAAATATGCCATATTCCTGTATCTACAAAACTATAAACATTTCACACAGTGCTTTAACCAATTAGCAAATTTGGGAGCATATTATTCAACAATAATCGCACTTAGAAATCTAGCCATATCCTGTTTTGAAAAATTCTGAATTCACACAAAATATTCAAGAAACATGAATAATGTTTATTAGACAGGATTTCCTTTGGGAATGTCCATTGTTTTGAAATACTGTATGCTTTTTGTTTATTTATAGTAAAATTAGGAATATTTAATCATAAATATATAATTTTTTAATAAAATTTGATATTATTTTTCTTTGTTTAAATAACTTAGTTGAACTTCCAAATAATTCACAGCTCATCTTAATTCATAATGTTGAATTAACAACAAAGCATTTGTTGAATTTTGAGAAAAAAATCTTTTTAGTTGAATTTAAATTTGAGTAAATGACAATGAAATTGATGAGAGAGAGAGAGAGAGAGAGAGAGAGAGAGCGAGAGCAAGAACACTGAAAATCACCCTTTGTACTTGAGATAACATTGGAGGATGCATGTATCCCTAAGACTTTATTAGAATAAAAACATCTAATTAAAACCTCTCTCTCTTTTAACCACACTACCTTCTTTATTTTTTATAGTTAGTGACAAAGGAAAATATTGACTAGACATCATTTCTACAATTGGCAATCTGCCCTGGACAGCCATTTTTTCATCTTTTCTGTAACAAGTGTGAAAAATCAAGGTACCAGCAAACATGGATCGTGAGTTGAGGTGACTTCCTGCTCCCCTGGGTTAAAGATTGAGCTGAGGGTAATCACACAACAGCTAGGGCTACAACAGTGTTTCAGTGAACTATCTACCTCAATAGTGAAAGCTAATACTTCCTGAAACATAGCTAAAAGTAAATTAATTTTTAAAGCATATTGAAGTCAGTTAAAAATGTATTATTAGTGGAAAAGTGGAAGGCAACCACACAAATAAGAGAAATGAGAAATAAAATGTTAATATAAAATGTGGGTATGTATTCAGTCTGTTGCCTTTTATTGTAAGTGTATTCATTTTATTTTACACACAACTTATTATTTTTGATAATTATACTTTTTAATTCTTTAAAAGTTTCTAAAATGTAAGAGCACTCAGTGCAGATTTGAGACCAGGTGAACTTGAGTGTTATATAGTGCAGGGATGAAACAGAAACAGAAAGCCTGGGGCAACACGGTGTGAGTAGTGGGTAGGAAAGAAAAAAAGAGATGAGAAGGGAGAATAGGAAAATAAAGAAAGAAGGGAAAAGGGAAAATGCTTAGATGTTACCTGATGGTTTCATTACGGGAATCTCTGAGTATTTAAAATTTCAGAAAATTCAAAAGTTGTAAAGAAAATGTGATTTTAGTATAGTAAATTTCTAACATGAACAACAGATGATTCCTTCTAAAAGGACCTCATTAAAAACTTTGCTTTCTTACTTGTTCTTTTACCTTTTCCATTTGTTGCAGATTTTTTATTTATTATTATTTATTTTTATTTTTTATAGTACTGGGAATCAAATCAATGATGCTCTATCACTGAACTATATCACCATATTATGTTTTATATGTTTTTAAAATTTATTTTAAAAAATATTTTTATTAGTGTATTATAGTTATACATAACAGTAGAGCTTATTTTGACACAATATTCCATACATTACATTCCCCAGTATTACTTCCCTCCCTCCCTGATCCCCTTCCTTTCTTCTTCTCTTCCCTTCATCTACTCTACTAATTTCCTATTTATTTATTGGTTTATAACCAGTGTTTTATAGCTATAGATAAAGGTGAAATTTTCAGTGGTATTTTCACATATATACATAGCATAATTCCATGAATTCCATTCCACAGTTCTTCACCTTTTCCATTCTTCCTTGCTCCTACTCAATCTCTTTGCTCTACCCCACTGGCCTTTTATTTTTATGGAATTCTCTCTCCTCCCTTTTTTCTCCTTATTTTGCTATAGCTTCTGCGTATGAGAAAAAAGTGTTAGACCCTTGACTTTCCGAGTCTGGCTTATTGCACTTGACATGATGCTCTCTAGTTTTATCCATTTACCAGAAAATTCCATAATTTCATTCTTCTCTATGATTGAATAAAACTTCATTGTATGAATATACCACATTTTCTTTGTCCATTCATCTGTTCATGGGCACCTTTGCTGGTTCCATGTGAACTGCACTGCTATCAATATTAATGTTTATAGTGCTCATATTACTAGAGTATGTTAATTTTAGCTCTAATGGATAAATATCAAAGAGTGGGATAACTAGGTCATATCTCCACACTGCTTTCCAAAAGAAGTTGTCCTAATTTGCAGTCCCACTAACAATATGTGAGTGTAGCTTTTATCCCATATCCTCACCGGCATTTATTATTGTATTCTTGGTAACATCCATTATTGTGAAAAGGTTTTCACTAAGTTGCCCAGATTGGCTTCAAACTTGTGATAGTCCTACCTCACCCTCCTGAGTACCCAGGATTTTAGGAGTGCACCACTATGCTGACTGTTAGAGATTTTTTTCCTCTACATTTTTCTTTTCTTTTTTTTGGGGGGGGTGGTGCATTATATGTTACAGATTTTTATTCCAGGCACTTGTGCATTAGCAAAACTAATGCCTATATGAATTGCTGCTTACCAAAGGCCATCATTTGTTATTTTAACAAGTAGTATTATTTGTATAAGAGATATCTCTTTAAGAGAAAGTAAAATACAAAAATGAATAGAAAAAAGCTTTTTAAACTTTACTTGGGGATTTTTCTATTCTTCTCAAAGTAATTTAAAAAATACTGGCATTTTACATTGAAAATTAAAACAAAATCAAATTGTAGAGATGTGCTTACTATAATTTTTGCTGACAGTTAAAAAGTTTCAGAATTCCAGAGTCAAACATTCAAAAGAGTACTTCTAATATCTTTTCCTGAATATGATCACAGGTATTTAACTTAAAAACTCTGGATATTCTATCTACTTTTTAAGCAGAATGCTTTTTTTTTAAATCAAAATCTTGCAAATACTTAATTTAAAAGGCACTTTCTTTCAATGTTATAATGGCACTTGATATTAAAAGTAAGACTTCTACTCAGTTTTATTCATAGCTTAACTGCTAAATTGATTTTGCTAAAGATAACTCATATTAATGTTACTTACATGTAGTGTGGCAAAACTTGCTACATGGTCCAGATACCATTCAGATACATTTGCATTTAGAATCACAGAACATTCCACTGCATCTGGAGGACTTAACAGATTCTATAACATAATACAATATGAATATTTTTGTACTAATAAAGACAGGAAAAAGCTTCCAATTTATAATGCACCTGAGGAAAAAAAAGCATGATTTCCTTTAGTTTTTATAAGTAAACCTAATTCATATGTGAAAAAATGAACAAATGGTCATGAATGAATGGTAAAAGAAATCAAATCCTCCAAATCTTCCAAAGAAGATATTCATCTTAATCCAAGCATTGAAAATGCACACAAAGTTCCTTAAGTCCGACATTTTACTCACCCTCTAAAATTTGGACCCAAGTTATGAGTATACAAACACATACTTTACTAACAGACAAATCTCCATTTATCATTCATTCTAATAACAACCAACTTCATAAGGATTAGAACAAGTTTTAATAAGAACAAAGTTAACATAAACCTTGATGTAAATATATACACAGACATAATTTTTAGGCATCTGTATCAGTAAATACATAAATATTATTTACTAACTTTTTGTATTAGGGTTCTCTAAAGAAATAGAACTAATAATAGGATGTACGGGCAGGCATACATGTGATATTACACATATGAGTTAATTACTGTATATTTCATGCACTCCCTTTTTTTATATAGTTGAAAATAACTCTATCCCCATTGATAGAGTAATTTTCATTCTCACATTATATGGAAGAGATGAACCCAGGGTGGGTTTGTGCCTGAAAAAGTTTCCATTCCACTCTTTGGCTGCATGATTCTCCATCTCAAATCTTAGAGGACTTGTGGATCTCTCACTATATTTGTAGGATGATAAAACTTCAGCTTCTTGATAATAATGTGGATTCAAGAGCTTTAGTTATTTTATCTAAAATCTTAACTTGAACACCTGGGTAGTTAGTGGTATTCCTACTGACAAAAAAATTACAGGATGACAAGTTTTTGATAGAAGCACAGACTTCATTCCAGACATTCGTTCAACAAATGTTTGAGTATTATACTAGGTACTATGTACTAAAAGTACAGTAAAGAATAAAACCATTTATGTTAAAAAAATCACATAAAAATTCCTATTGCCTGTTAAGAAAAGTAGCTTCTGAAAAAATAACAAAATTTAGTCAAAGAATAACAGAAAAGATGCTTGGAATAAACTACTTTGATTTCACTGTTAAAATAAGTATAATAAGGGGCTGGGGTTGTGGCTCAGTGGTACAGCACTTGCCTAGCACGTGTGAGGCATTGGGTTCAATCCTCAGCACCATATAAAAAAAATAAATAAAATAAAGGTATAAAAAATAAGTATGATCAATAATGAGACAAATTCAAATCATGCACTCCCTAATAAGACACAATGAAAAAGAGAGAGCTTCAATTGTGCAATATTCTTCTTAAAATGAATTAACTTAATCTAATCTCAAGGAAACACCAGAACCCCTAAACTGAGGTATAGGGAAATGGAAAAGAAGAGGAGAACTGAAAAATAGAGAGGAGAGGAGAAGAGAGGATTAAAAACAGGCCAGAATCCTTCCAATGTGTCATGGGAAAGTGAAAGAAAGTCTAAAGATCTCTTCCTGACAAAAGACCAGTAAAAAATATGACAATTAAAGGCAATCCATGTGTCTGAACTTGATCATTTTGCTGTAACATACATTATTGGTACTGCCGGTGAAATTTTAATGGGTCCTTAGGATTAGACGGTAGCAATGTATTGTAGAAATTTCTGGGGTGGTGGTTGTATTCTTCACACATTTGTGTGTGGGGGTGTGTGTGTGTGTGTAGAACATATAAATTTTATGTGTGTGTGTTTAATTTGTAGAAAATATAGACTAAATCTGAGTTCTTTAAACTTGGAACAATCATTATTGGTCTAGACCACAGATTTCTTTTTTTGTGGGGATTTCTTTAAAATTGTAGGATGCTTAGAACATGCTGTGCCCCTATTAAGTAACTGACAGCATCACCCACCCACCCTGGCCTAAGGTTAATAAAGTATCTTTAGATGTTATAGAATGTTCACTGGAGGGAGAAACTGCTCCAATTTGAGAATCACTCTACCAAATACTTGTAGAAGATGGGGCATCAATTTGGAAGCTTAATATCAAATGGTTAAAGATCTAAGAATTGAAGCAAATTTTAACAGGAAAAAAAAATACAGCAAAACAGAGCACAGAATACACTATCCTCAAACTGGTAAAAAGAAAACACAGAGAAAAATCTTAAAGGACATGGGCGACTGATTCTATTGCTGTGCAAAAGCTTACTAGTTTGATATAATCCTATTTGTCTAGTTTTGCTTTTACCATCTTATTTTAAAACATCTTTGTTTACCTCACTGTATTGGAGTACTTCAACTGTTTTTCTTGCAAGTTTCATAGTTTGGGGACTTACTTTTAGGTCCTTGATCCAGAGGTTAGGATCAGTTTCATTCTGCTGCATATGTACAATGGGTTTCCCCAGGACCATTAATCAAAGAGACTGGTTTTTTTTTTCCCAATGAATGACTTTTTATGCCTTTCTTAAAAATCAGCTGGCTGAAACAGGTGTATTATTTTCTGGATTTCTATTCTGTTTCATTACTCATTACAGAAAGCAACATGGCAATTACTCAAACAAATGAAAATAAAACAACCATATGATTGAGCAATCCCACTACTGAGTGTACATCCAATGGAAATGTAATCATTACATCAAAGAAATACCTGCATGCCTAAATTTATTGTGTTGTAATTAAGAATAGCCAATATATTAAATCAATGGCTATTTTCATGAACAGATGAAAGGATTTTTAAAAGTATTGATATACATAAGGAATATTATGCTGGCTTTAAAATGGATAAAATTCTGTTGCTTTCAGTAACATGGATACAACTCAAGGACATTTGTTAATTAAAATAAGACAAGTACAGAAAGATAAATAATACGTCTTCATTCATTACTTAGAAGAAAAAATAGTTGATCACATAGAAGTGAAGAGTAGAAGAGAGGTCATTAGAGGCTATGAAGGACAGGAAAAAGGAAGGGACTAATGATTACTATAACACGGGGTGGGGAGTAGTTATGCTATATAGAACAATAAAGTAACTCTAATATTCAATTATTGCTTATACATGTCAAAATAACTAGAGGAATGAAAAATTCGTAGGATTTCTTCAAAGTAAAAAAAAAAGCATCAAAATCCTATTAAGATAATAAAAGGTCAAGTCATAGACTGAGGTAACATATTTAAAATAAATATGCTGAAAAAGGCCTTGTATTCTGAAAACATAACTTTGTATGCAACCAGAGATATGGAAAATTGCGCTCCATATGTGTAATAAGAATCATAGTGCATTCCGCTATCATATATAAATAAAAACTAAATAAAAAAATTCTAAACTACAGTAATATAAAAGATAATCAGATTTAGAAATTTATAAAAGACTTGAATAGATAATTCTTGAAAGAAGACATAAAAATGGCTGTGGTGCACATGGAAATGCACCTAGCATCTTAGTCAACTGGAAATGCAGTTAAAACTGCAAAGATATATTACCTCACCCCATGAAATGAAAAATGTTAACTACACTAAGCATTGATGAACATGACACAGCTCAAACTGTTGTTATTTGTTGATAGACAAGATAAAGATAGTAAACACACTCTTGAAAACAATCTCAGTTTCTTACAAATTTAAACAGTATTCCACACCACTCACCAATTCTACTATTTTACGCAAGATAAACAGAAATATGTCCACCAAAGTATTTTATGCAAATGTTTGTAGCAGTATTATTCGAAGTAGTGAAACTTAAAAAGAACTAATGTTCATTCAAAGAATATGTATATTAAATTCAGTATTTCTATATAATGGAATACAATTCAACCATAATAACAATGAACTTCTGATATGTAACAAATGTGAATGAATCTCAAAAAATATGTTTGAAATAAAAATGACCAGACACAATATATATGAAATACAAGAACAGATAAAACTAATACATGGAGATAGACTTAGAGAGGACCTTGCTACTGGGAGCTGTGGAATGACTGCAAAGGCACAAGGGGTACTTTCTAGGACACAGAAATTTCCTGTATTTTTATTTAAGTATTGTCTTCATGGGTGAATATATTTGTCAAAACTCACTGACATGCAAATTTTCCATCAATATAATAATTTTTTAAAATAATGTTCCAATAATGATGAAAAGTTAGGACTAAAAACACACTAAAGTCTATCATTTAAAAAGCATACCACTGAAACTAAGATTTACAAATGTAATCAGAGATCTTAAGGCAGCAAAATTCATTTTATGTCTTCAATATTAAGGCACTTTGGAATTACTCTTAACCTAAGATTTATATGCATAAAACTAACATGCTTTCCATTCCTTGTGTCCTAGCAGTAACTTCCTTAATTACTTTAATGAAAAAGTAGTGGATAAGTTAATTTTAAATTACTAGGAAATGTCAAATTCAATTCTTATTTACCTTTCCATTTTATAATATTGCTATTATTCTAAATTAGCACAGTATAATGATTTATATAAACAGCCTTTACCCCATTAGGATAATTTTCTGAAGCTTTAATATATCAGGAAAGAGCAACCTATTTCATATGCATCTTTGAATAAAGACTGTAACAGTAGTGGGAAAGAACACATTTTACAGACATTTTAAGAAAAATAAAGCAAGATTTCATTGCTTAGAAGACTGTACTTTTCAGAGCTAGAAAGTCAATGGAGTTTGAAGCTATATATTTTTAATCTTTGTTCCATAGTTACTGGAAAATAAGAAAACATGCAAACATATGTAAGGAAGATAAAGTCTGCCAACATCTATCACATTTTCCTCTTTATCAGTTTTTACTGTCATATTTTCTGAAATTTAATCTATAAATTTTGAAAACAGGATAAAACAACAATTGGACAGGTTGTCTTTTGAAACATAGAAACAGAAAAGTTTCAGTGTATTTTAATTTGTATAAGCAGTAAGATTGTTTTTCAATACATTGATTCACATTTCTAGGCAACTAAAAATAAATAACATGTTAAAGAATGGAGAAACATCAAGTGCACCTTGACGGTACTGAATTATCACTTAAACATTATATGGTCATTCTAGGAACCAAAAATCCTATTTTTAAAGAAGTTTTGAAAATATATCTATCAATAATGCCAGAGTGGAGGCCTCGACATCACATATTTTTTAAAATGAATAGATACTATTGAAATGTTCCAGGCTCTTTTTTAGAATAGATTTAATTGTTCCTTTTTCTTTTTATACTCAAACATTTCAGCATATTATTTGTTTTTTTAAAGCTAAAATGTAGTTCTGATTATAGAAATATTCATGTCCGACTTTACATAGAATAATGTAATTGGTCACAGCATCCTCCCCCTACTCCCACTTGCTCATAGAACCCTGATACGTACCTTGGCCCAAGGTAAAAAGCTTGGAAAGCAATAGAATAAGTGCATACACAGACCTTTTCACAGCAGAGATTTCAGGGGGGAAAATGATGACAGTGAAATTGGAAGACTTAAGGAAAGCTATTTATGTTACTCTGAGGAATACAAATCAATAAAAGTTCATGGCTGAAAGGATCTCATTGATTGGAACATACTGGTAGCACAGTAATTTCGAAACCCAAAGTAGGGTTTGCCAACCACACCACATTTTCTGATTGTATCCAATAAAATGTTATGACCTAGAAACAGCTATCTCCAGTATAAGTTCCCTGAATGACTTCATTTTTTATTCTAACATGACTAAATTGAAATCAGAACACTGAAAAATATGGTTTCAAAGAACTGTAGAACCATTTTAAGTTAAAAATTTCAAAATCAACTTCATGAATATTATCCATGTAAACATTTGAAGATGTTGTGAAAAATAGTACATATGATAATATGAGTATTTCTAGAAATTTCTTAAAAATGCATTTTTTAAGAGTACTGATAACTGATTCTCCATTAATATTTTAGCTTCATCTCATCCACTGGAGGCTGTTTTAAACTTTTCCATGCTGAAGTGCCAGGGTAAAGTCTCCACATGTTTTAGTGTAAGGGCCACGTAATTGGAACATACCCTTTTCTGAAAGGTCTTTAACTTAGCATGGTGCTTTAAAAGTGACCATTCTATAAGTGCTACTGGTCAGTGTATCTGCCAAATCAACTATGTTTTAAATGAAAAAGGAGTAAAATCTCTCCAAGGGGGATAAAAAACCTCGGCCACATTGACCATTATATTCCATGGGAGAAAAGAAGAAACCCCAAAGGATGGCTTGAGGAATTAGGAACTGAATATCAAAATTTCTTAAACAAATTTCTAATGGATCCCAATTTAACAGCAACTTATTATTTTATGGTAATTTTATATTCCATTAACTTCCTACTCAAGGCATTACACAGTCTATGAGAGTACCTGTACTGAGTGTATAAAGGTTGAAGTCTGCTAGTGGGATGCTACCCACATAGATTAATAACACTAACAAACCACCACACTGAAATGTAAGCCACATGAAGAAAAGGACTCCACTTATCTTCTTCAGGCATTCTCCTGATGCCTGAAACAAGGCCTGTTCTAGAGGAATTATTGAATAAATGGTTCATAATTAATGAACATATATGAAATAAAGCTCTCGAAGCTCTAAGTTATCTCATGAAGGTATTTTAAATTGTATGGAGCACTGACTGTGCCTCACCCTCTAAATATTGAAGCACATTTTCTCTTTCAGAGATAATTCTTTTGTCCACATCATTCATCAGGTCTCAGATCAAACATCACTTCCCTGGTTATATGCCACCATCGTGTACATTCACAGCACCCTCCACATTCTTTCCATCCACATCATATCTCATTTATCATACATTTATGTATGCCCTCCAGAAAGCTAAGCTCCAGAGAGCAGGTATGTGTCTAGCTTGCATTCCCTGGACTCAGTAAGCATTACTTCAATGTATTAAAAAAATTATTAATCATCCCATGAAATAATTAATCAATAGTAAGGATATAAACCCAAATGCAATACATGCCAGAAAACACAGCTTTATTTGTTTATAGATCTACAAGAGAGTCTCACCTATAAAATACAAGATTTTTCTATATATCTAAGCATATCTAACAAATGGGGTCTGAAAAATCAGAAAGGAAAAGTAATGACATTCATGCGAAATTAGATTCTGAAAACAGACCTTAGAACAAAATGGGAAAATTCTATAAAATAAAGACAAAAACATTCATAACTCTTCACCCAAAATATGAACTATTACAACACAGGAGCAAGCACAAGTGCTTAAAATCCAACAAGATAGGGAAAATCCAACTTCTTTTCAACTAGTATAGGAAACATGTAATTTACTACATATAGATACTGCAGAGAGCAACAATAAATCCCCTAGAGTGGGTTTAATAAACCTTAACATTTCAGGCTAGAAAATTCTTTACTATGACAAGCAAAAATGGCTACAGCCAATGGGTAAATGTTACCTGAATGTCAAAAGTGCCCCTGGTTGTTCTACAGACTCAAGGAAGATTTAGCAAAATGCATAGATGATGAAAACATAGTGGTGGTTAATTTAATGATGTTATCATTAGCTAGATATATTATATTTGGTTATCAAAGGTTAGGTATTACTGGCCTTCAAAGGTGAGATTAGTGATATCCAAACAAACACTAATGCTATAACTTTCACACAAATATTGATGTGAAAAAACTCTACTGTAAAACAGATATAAGTAATTGGCACTTAGTAGATTACTATTAAGTTTCAGTTTGATATACTGGAAGAGAGATTAAAGAACTATTAGTGGCCACGTTATCTTTGCCTCTACTCTTTGAGAGTGTAAGTAATAGACTTTTCAATTTTGTCCCTCACTTTCCTCATTTTCACACTGAAGGCCTGAATTATTTCCTAGTCTATACCTCTAATATCTCATGATCGTATGACCCTATCTTGAGTTCATTTTCTCAATTAAATAAAAATATTCCCTTCTTGACTTATGCATAGAAATGTTTCATCTGTAAGAGTTTTGCATAAAGCGTGATTGTTGGAGTTTTTCTTTCATAAAAAGATATTTGTCTCAATAGCCAGTTGCAAGTGTCACTTTGATTTAAGGCAATAATTTTCCAACTTTGCTTTATGGATACTCAAGGGAATACATTAAAAGGCAGTTAAGCAGGTGGTTCTCCAGACCCTCTCCAATAATGCAACATAAAACAGAAGTTTTAATGATTTTATTTTAAGGTTTGGCAAAACATCTTTGTTTGAGCATAAAAATTGGTTAAATATGGAAAATACTGGAAGGTATTTTCCTTTTATATCTTTTTCCATATATGTATCTGTATGTATATATACACACTCAGCTATAAATACATAGCAGAAGCAAGAATATACTATTCAGAAATATTGGAAATCTTTATTATTGTGGTTCATGAGATTAGTTCAAATATATCATACCCCTAATTTAGTTATCCACAGATATTCCTCACTTAGGAAAGAAGTTAAACCACTTGAAAACATATGAATGTGTGAAATGCCTATGGAGCTGTCAAACCATGTTCAATGGGTACAAATTAATTTATTCTACTTTTCATGCCAGCCTTGCTGGGAAGGACAGTGACTCCACAGGAGTGTCTCAGAAAAATCAGCCTGGAAAGTCAGATGCTAAAATACTGTTCATTCTGAGCACAGCAACATTTATCACATCACAACACAATGAGGGCAGATGGAAGTGTACTGAAAATCACAAGACTTTAAGACACATCTATGTGAAAACAAATCAGGAGCAAATGAATTCATCATTAAATCATTGACAGGATTGTAGCATATAGGTAGAAATGACAAACTGCAGGGTCAGGTAGTGGAATGCATCAGGAAGAGGGTACCTCCTTCTTTTAATAAATGAAAGCTAAGTTTTAAAAGACAGGGGTTGATATGCCTTGTCATCTCTAAAAATAGCTTTATATTTAAGCATTTCTAGATTCAACATAATACACAAAATACCAGCAATTAAATTTATTAAATTTTGGAAATAGCCATATTGTATAAAAATATCTTTTTTATAAATATGTGAATTGTTTTTTAAACTATTTAATCACAAGACCATAGGTGTAATAACTTGCAAATTATTTGAATAACAATGTGTTTAAAGTACATAAAACTTTCAATGAATCAATCTTTGGAATATCTCTGTAACTGAATCATAACTATACTATTTGGAATCTATTGGAAATCTTTACTATTGTGGTTTAAGAGATTAGATCAAATACCTTATTGCCTTCATTTCATAACCTACAGATATTCCTCACTTTTGAAAGAAGCTGAACCACTTGAAAACATCTTCTTCTCTAGTCTGAACCTTGCCCCTGTTCTACTTCCTCTCTTATCCATTTCCACTTCCTGATCTTCCCCTGGATTACGCACATCCTCCCCCCAAAATCCCCCCAGGCATGTTTCCAGGTGGGCTTGTCTCTCATTGCATTTTCTTTACCCTTCCCTATTATTAGAAGCTTTTGAGGATAGAACTTATGGTTTAAATTCATTTCAACTATTGCATTTAAGATGCAAGAGCCCCATTAAATATCTTATGAATTAAAAACTAATAAATAACTTTTGGTCAGATGTATATAGCAAATGAACTGAGGTGACACCCACCCAAAATTGTGCTTTCTCCATTATAAAATAGACCAAGCTACTTTTTCAGGGTGAGAGTAAATAAATAAGAAACAATATTGACATTCAAATAAAAATTGGCATTCAAATACTTGGCATCAGACTTACTAAAATCAATAATTCTGATATGTGTATGAAAAGTTAAGACTGAAAAGAAGTGGTTTGTTCCCACACTATGAACTGATTTCTTTGCTTTCTAAAAACCAGAATCTTGCAAGAAATAATAATGTGATACTAGCAAAGGAGCTACTTCTATATGTAGATATTAAAAGTATTTGTGCAACTAGATAAATGATCTCCCAAGTGATGAAAAGAGTATGGCACTCAAGGCTGTAATTTCTACTGTAAACTATAAGGAAAATCCATTTTTAAAATAATATTTATAATTATTAAAAGACATTTTAAAGAGAGTTAAGATTTATTCCCAAAACAAGTCTTTCTTTATAAAATAATCTCAGAAATGAGTGAACAGAACTAGGAGATATAATTTCCAATCATATTCCCAAAAACAAGAGGGGATAATTTGTTTTAATTACCAATTTATTTCTAAACACTTCCTCCTTCCTGTTATAGTTACTAAATTATATTCTAAACATTAATCTTTTTATATAAACATTAATCATACTATTATTTTGAGTTTATTGTCTTCTTTGTTCACTTTGCAACTTGGAACTAAAGAAATATTATTACATCAATTCTTTTAAAAAAATGGCTAGTGATCTTCATGCATTTAGGTATTTATAGTCAATATACTAAGAATGACAAATATACAGGCTTTCTTGTATGCTGTTTCTTTTTAACACAGAGTATTTTTTTCCAATTGAACTATGATCTACTTACAGGAAAAGCCATCATTTATTCCAATTTAAGTATGTGTGTTCATATATATACACACAATATTATAATAAATGTATATTTAGAAACCTATTAAACTGCTATCCAAGGTGGAGGCATCCTTAGAATCACAACTTCTAGTAATCATGTTATGAATTGTCAATTACATTTTCACATATATTTCAGCTACACAAAACACTAGTTAAGCATCTATCCTCTTTGAACTTAGAGTTTGAACTAATAATTTCTCTAAGGATGTTTCAATTAATATTGTCCATTTTTAAATGTCTCTTTAATTCCTTTAAATGTTGAAAGTTATTATCTCTTCTTAAAGTACTTTGAAAATTTAAAGAATTTGAGATGAGTTTGGCTAAAGGAAATGGGAGAGAGCAGGGTGTGGTGGCACACACCTATAATCCCAGCAACTCAGGAGTCTGAGGCAGAAGGATTGCAAATTCAAGGTAAGCCTCAGCAATATAACAAGGCCCTAAGTAACTCAGCAAGACTCTGTCTCAAAATAAAAATAAATAAATAAATAAAAATGGCTGGGGATGTGGTTTAGTGCTTAAGCACCTCTGGGTTCAATCCCTGGTTCAAAATGAATAAATAAATAAAAGGAAAGAAAGAAAAGGAAATGGGAGAATAGATAGAGAAATAATACTTGGCTATACTTACAGAGGTTTTCAAGTACTTAGAAATTATTCTAAGTCTTTCTTTTAGTCTGGCTTCAGTATGTGGCCAATTAAGGTGTAAGGATGGAGAAGAATAAGCAAGCAAGTATTCCTTCTCTCTGTGACATTGCGCTTCAAAAGAATCTAGGTATCCTAAAGCTGCTTAGTTTATTTAAGTAATATTTGAACATCAAATTAAGTTTACGTATTTATATTGATTCCTAAGAAATACTAATTTACTAAACCAATAAAAAGTTAAAATTTCCATAAAACGCTTATATACAAGTCAAAATTGTCACACCATTGTTTTTAAAACTTGGCTTCATTTTATTAAAATAGACAAATCCATTCCTTTTAGCTAATCCCACTAACCCTGCAATTCTACCCTCCAGTGTCTGTTTATGTTTCTCTCTCCCCCTGTAATGCCTTGATCCTTCACATACCCATTAATTTTACTCCTGTTTTTTAAATCTCAATGATTCACTTTTTAAGTGATACTTCAGTCAACATATTTTCTCTCCCTCATGAATCTGTAATATATATTTATATCTCTATTTTGAAAGTTTGACATTTGAACCTGTTTGGAGTTTTATATGTATATTTGTCATTCTTAGTGTGTTGACTATAAATACCTAAATGCATGAAGATCTCTAGTCATTATATTTTATTTTTACTCTGTTGTATAGCACAAACCCTTATACAAAAGAGATACTCCATAAACATTTTTAATTCAATTCTAAAATAATAAATGATTGTAAAGTCAACAATCATGACTACAGATGATTTATGTTTTCTATTCAAATAATCCTTTAAAAATATGAAAAGAAAAGGGAGTAATTAGATGTTAAAAGCAAAGCAGGCATTGAAATATTTCCAAACACAATAATACATCTAGTAATATAAAAGCATTAAGTAATACAAGAGGATGAAATTCATATTACCTTACTCTACTTTCACCTTAGAGTATTAAGAGAAGTCCATTAATTTGGGTGACTAGAATCTATTCTGAGAGGTCAACAAATTTTAGAGACTATATGTCATCATTTTTCATATTAACCTTACATCAGATATTCTGAAGATCTTTGGAAACAAACATAAAATTAAAATATATCATTCTTATGAGTCAAGTTTGCCCCTTGAGTTCCTTTGGAAAAACAACATAGTTCTCCCTTGGCAGCATTAAAATTCAAAAAAAAACAGAATTTTTAAGCATTTAAGGATGAAATAAAATATTTTTTGATGATAAGCTTCTGAAATAAATTACTTTGAAAATTTTCATTCTTCTATTATTTTCTTTTATTTACATGCCATTGATCAGATAAATTTCAAATGAATGCTATCTCTTTAAATATGTTCCTATTCCTGACTCTAAACACAAATATTTATCTATAGAAAGAAAGCCTTTTTTGAATGTTAGAACATGGTCTGATGCTTTGAGTTTACAGATGTGTAGCATAGACAAAAATCAAACTGTGAAAACCCCTGCACCACCATTAGTACCTGTGCACACAGACATAGTGAAAAAGTTGAAAAGGTTACATCAAATTTCAAATGAGTCCTTCAAAAGGATTCTCTTCCCTGGCACAAGCTGAAATCTACATTATGCTGTGGAATGTAGGAATCACTAAGTCCAGTTGATACTGCAATATCCATAAAACATAGCACATATTGACAATAGGGCTTCAGGCTGCCAACATGTCCAACAACTCAATGAGATAGCTTGTCATTGTATTAAATGTTTATCCTCCCTTTAATAGCCCACTGTTCTCCTTTCTCCCTTCCTTCTTTCTTGCCTTCTTTCCTTCCTCCTTTCCTGTTTTTTCTTTCTTTTCCCTCCTTCAATTGGCCTCTAAGCTATTATAAATTTCTGGAATAAATCCACTTTTAAGATGTTCTTGCAAAGAGTAAATACTGTTAGTATTATTCATTGGTCACCTTGTTAAACCTGACTACCTCCATGACCGCTGAATTTCAATCCATAATCTTTATATGGGTGAAATAATTTAGAAGATATAAACAACATTTAGCACAGTATATTACTTGGAAAAACAGATGAATTTTTTACTTAAAAAGCTACTGAAGCATTCACTTAAACGTAAGCCTTCAATTTTCTACCTCAAGCCCAAAGGCTCTCTTTGCTGGCATAAGGTATTTTTCTTTATCTACCATGCCTGATATTGCAGGGTACTTTCTCACTACATATTCTGCAAGACAGGCTCAGCTTCTCTTCCCATTCAATTTATGACATGATTCATTGAATGCTACAGCCTATTTGAGGATTTTTTTAATATTTTCTAGCCCTGCAGTAGAAATCCATTTTTCCGATAAGAAATGTAGTGATGACCCTGTCAGCTAAGTATCCTAATTCATCTGTCTATGTGAAAAAGTTCTTCCCTCTAGGCTCCTTCAGAATTCATATATGGATTGTTCTGTGTGTATTAGCATCTACAGAGAGACTAGCTTTCACACTTCCTTTAAAATAAGTATATATATATTTCAGAGTAGTAGAAAATAATCAATTTGAAATATTGTGATCACATTTTTCTAGTTTTTAAGGATATTTCTACAGTTATGAGATAAAAGAATTTCTAAAAGACAGCACACTACCAGAGTTTTAAAAATGAGACACATTATTCTTGACTCATATTGTGCTGTTACCAGCAGAAATTTTCCTAATCACTATAATATTTACTAAGGAATAAGTACCAGGAACATACAGTAAGAGTTTTGAATTTATACTCAAATATTAGTCAATATTTTTAAAAAATGTATTTTTTAAAAGCATAAAAGTGAAATCTTTAAATCATTGTTTACTAGCATTAGAACCCTCCCCAAATTAAGTAAAATTCTTTAACTACACATATGGGATGATGCAAAGAAAAAATGTATTGCAAATATGAAAATACATGGTCAAATATGGGTACCTACAGGGAGGAGAAGCAAGACTAATTTTTCCTGTGTCTCACATTTTGTTTTTATATAATCTATTGGTCTGTTCTATTCCCAGAAGGTTTTGTGAAAGGGCATTTTGACTGACTGCAGCCTTCATTATATCCTGAAGTCCTTAATACAGTTTTCCCAGGATTTATAACCAGCAATGGACATGGACAGCTGCACCTTCTCCAACCTGATTTAGCTAGCCTACTTCATCATCCACACATACTTTGACTCATTCAACTGTTATTGAGTGTCTCCTATGTGTGAGGCATTAAGATAGGTGTCAGATAATATAAATGGTTATTAAACAGAAAGATGAGTAAGACAAAGTCCCTCATCTCAAAACTCCTAAAATCTAGTAAAGAAGACAAGGACATGTAGCATTAGTGATAATAAAAATAGATCTAATTGAAAGAAATTGGACATAAAAAAGTTTAGAAGTGTATCAGGAAAATTTTGGCATTGAATTGGGCCCTGTCAGTTGAACATGACTTTCCCCAGCAGGGAGAGGGCAAAGGAATTCTAACTCCATTCAGTGGTTTACACTGCTATTGAAAGGGATGCACACACATGGCAGATCTCAGGAATAGTGCTGGCACATAACAAACAAAGAATCTAGAAGGAGGATAATTATCAAGAGCAAGTTCTAGACCCTGATAGATGCCCTTTGTTGCCATCATCTCTAATTTAGATTTCATTCACTGTTATTGAATTGTAAGTGAACTTTGTGGCATAAAATTCTAACATCTTCAATATTCTGATTGTATAGTATCTCAAAAGGAATCATTATCACCCTTCTTATGATAATTTATAATTCATAATTGAAATAATAATATCTTGATAAGAATTTGAAACTATTATGTCTTCACAACTTATGAAGCTGATATTTCAGCCCTGACCAGCAGAGCTTGGCTACTATGTGTGCTTACATTTCTAAACAGGGAAATGGACCAGGCTCCCAAGGCATTGAAGGATGAGTGAGAGCTTGAACCAGCTTATTTTTTCTATAGTCAGAAAACTTTGCATACAACTCAGCTGGTTATATGTAAGGGATTTTTATTAGTTACAAATGGATTAACTTTCAAACACATATAAAGAAAAATAGAGTACTGGCCCATATTTCTACCTTCCACCCCAAAGCAGACAGAAAATACTACTATTCAGTGCTGGTATGAATACAGAAAAAAAGGGTTTTCATAGATTGCCTGTGAGATAGAAACTGCTAGATCTCTTTGAAAAATATATATTAAAATACCAAATATCTATTAAAATTCAAAGCAATATAAAAATATGAGAAATCTTTATACAAGTAACAATATGTTTACAAAGATATATACTGTACAGGGGAAAAATAAATAACATAAAAGTTCATTAAGAGAAGAATAATTGAATTAGTAAAAGCATGTTATTAAATACTATATAGTTACTTAAAAGATGAATTAGATATTTACATGATAACCTACTGGAAAGACTACTACATGTTAATGAAAGAAATATTAGAGCTTAATATACATAGCATTGAGAAGGATCATATTTTTGTAAGTTCTATATTTAACAAAAATTTTATTATGTCTAGGTATGTATGCAGAAGCATGGGAAACTGAGGGCTATATTTTATGCTATTAGTATTATCACTCTTGAGATACATTTTTTTAATCGAAGGAATGAAATACATACTAGCATTTTATCCCCATCTTAAAATTTATTCAACGATAGGAGATCCCTACAAAGAGCAGATGCTTCACATTACATACAGGAAGTGTTTTCCCATGCCCCCTATTATTCCTGTCCACTTTGGAATGTAATGACAGTATCTCCTAATTTACACACAAAAATATACCCTGACTAGGAGCCTGCCATCTTCCTACCCACCATTGTGCAGAGTTGCCCATGCTCAGTCTTTTCATCCATTCCAGGGAATGACTGCCTCCCCCTCAACCAAAACTAATATGTACCTCTGTGCACCTTAGGATTCTTCTCTCGCTCCCTCTCTTCTTGACTTCAACACTGATTTCTCTATCCAACGCATCTCCTCATTCTGCAAACATGCATGATCTCACTCTTAAAAACTGTAACAAAAAATATAACCTCCTTTGAGCTTGTTGTTACCCTCTTGGGTGATATGAAAGAGACTGAATGATAAATACAGCACTATTTATACAGTAGCCAGAGAGCTTTCTTTTAGTTGCAGGATCCAGGGGATGACACTTAGTCCCTGTGGCATGTGAAAGCTGAGATAGCAGGGAGCATTAGGAAAACCGGGGGCAGTAGTTTTCTACCATGTTTTCTATTCCTATTACTCCCCAAATTTTGAAAATTAAACTTCAAATGTTGATGATCCTTTGTGTACTAATTTAGTCTAGCATCATTTGTATTGCATTGCTTACTTTCCTTTTTCAGTAATACTCTTGAAATAAAATAAAATAAAAATCCACCAGGCTATAACAATTATCTGTTAAACTCCTCCATTTTTTTACTCAGTTATGTCTATTCAGTTGATTTTATGTTTATCACAGATATGTTTCCTTTTTGAGAAATCCACAGATCTTATTGCTAAGACTGAATTACATCATTAAATATGTCTGATAATTGGCCTCTCTGCTTTATTTGTCACTTAATGTTGAAATGTCCCCCCTCATTTTCTGTATGTTATTCTCCCCAGGTTCAATACTACAACTCTTGCTGCTCCGAATTGAGAATTCAAAATCTTATCTTCAGCTCCCTGGATTTCTGATTCTAAACACTCTCCTGAGTGACCTCATCCATGTCATTTTTCAACCTATCACCATGACATCCAAATTCATGACTTTGTCTCTCATTTCTCCCTTGAGATTCAGACTCTTAATCCCCAACTACTTTTTCAGACTTATTAAAGCCAACTTCCATTTTGCAGCAAAGGTGTTTCGAGTTCACAGTGTGAAGAGTATGACACAATAATTGTCTAACTGCAAAAAGTTATTACCATGGAATATTGTTTAATATATTTAGACATGTTCCAAAGTTAAATGACAGCAGAAGTTATGCAAAATTTACCAAAATATGACTCAAAGTAGTATTTCATAGGTAAGGAGTACTAGAAAGCCAACACACCATGGCCTCTGAGATTATTGACTTCAGATTTTGTTTCTTTCTTTCCTTTTTTGTTAATTTAATGTTTCCCCTGTGGCCTAAAAGGCTAATGAAGCTTCGAAAGTTCCTGCATGGTCCCAGACTGTAACTTATGCAGAAGAAGCTGGGTCATTAAGCTAAAGGTCTCTGGATGAGCATCTTCTTTAACAAGCATCAAGGTGATCTTGACCCATATTGTCATTCAGGGAATCAATTCCTAATTCCCAATAATAGAACCATAACTGACTTTCACACAGGAAAGGCAAATGGATCAGTTTGTGGTGAATTTTTCTTTCCTATAGGATGAGACCCTGACAAAGTCCTTTTAAAATAGAGGATTCAAAAAAAATTAATAAGAAGGAGGTTTATAATAAATAGTAATTTAGACATTCAGTTGATTTCTCAGAAGAAATTGGAAAACACAAACAACTTAGAGAACTTTAAATTACTTCAGAAGTCAGAAAAATATATATTTTAAAATATATACATATGCAATGCCAAATCATACATCCTGGTTTAAATTTCAGATATAAATTTTTAAATATTTTTAAAACCTCTAATTATTTAAAACCTCCAAAATATTCAATCAGGCAAAATCATTTGCCAAAATTTTCTAGGAAACCAAACAACATAATTGATGCACAATGGGAACAGATGTTTTTTCAAGTATAATAACAATATTTTTAGAATATTTACGTACACTTAAGGTAGTAAATAAATTTGTTAGTTTTTATAACTTGCATCTGCCAGTAAAAACTAAGGACTCTGAGGTATATGAATGTAAATGATGGCAAATATGAACAGAAATTGTTTTCTTAAATATAAAATAAACTTCAAAATATACTTTGGGTGATATTTAAAAGTGTATTGAAATGTATGTCAGATTAAATTAGTATTTATGTGATAAAATAAATTCATGATTAAGAACACACATTCTTTTATAAATGTACTTATTATATCAAAAAGTGCTAATTTTTAAATCGATTATATGTTAATAATTGAAACACAAATAGTAATATGGAAAGGTTTATTTTAGGCAGAATAAATATATGTGTATATATGGCTGGAAGTAACTCTACACTGGCACCAAATTTAAATGCATAACTCTTTTTCAGAAGGAGAGCAAGAATATTGACTATACTGCAAAAGAAGAAAGTGTTCAAAAATTCAATATAAAATATTAGAAAATAAAAACTGAAAAGGAACACAGGACAATGGTATAAAAAGAAACAATTTCCTAAAAAACAGTTACTCAGATTTTGGTGTTTGTGATAATATCAATTTCCTAAATACTAATAAGACTATTCAATATTTTCTAATCACAACATTTATATTATTATTAATATTTTTCTAATGAGCACATAGTAACATTTAATGTTTAAGTATAGTCTTAGTATTTTCTTCCAACTGGCTTCTTCCCTTACTACTTCCTCTCCACCACTTTCATTGCATTTGTTTTAATCTTAAAGAGACAGAATAATCACATAATGGTAAGACATTAATAAATTGTGTGACTGAGGAATTTTAAAGTATTAGATCTAAAATCTTTACAATCAGTCTTTATTTTCCTCTGTCACAATTAATTTAGTTTGTTTAATTAATGTAATACTTCTTATTTTCTGAGACAGTAACCATATTTATGTCCCGAAATTTTTGCAGAAAAAAAACAGAACCTATAATATATAAATAATAATGGTAAAAGGTATGTATTTTATTGTTTCAAAGTTATAGAATATTTGTGAAAATTGTGCAAAGATTCTATTATGGTTTCACCAATACATGTTAATCATTTAGGTTTTGCTCCCTTTGCTTTTTGATTCCCATTTCCCTCACTCTCCCATGGGCACACACTTTAGTGTATACTTCCATTAATGAAGGAATTATCTTATTAAACCAACAACAATTATTAAAATCAGGAATTTAACACTTTAATATAATTCTATCCTAATGAGTCTCCCCCACCCCCCAGGGGATTATTGAACCCAGAGGTGCTTAACCACTGAACCATATCCCTAACCCTTTTTGGTATTTTATTTAGAGACAGGGTCTCCTGAGTCTGGTTCCTCCTGCCTCAGCCTGTGGAATGGCTGGGATTATAGGCACACCCTGGGCCATCATGCCTGCCCTTAATGAGTCTCTTGATACTTGTTTGTCCTTAGTCCAGGAACCAATCCACAACTTTGAGAAAGGAGCAAACACTACTTGCCAGTTCATATACCTCCCTTTATGATCTAAGTGTCTGTTCAAGTCTTTGGTTTTTCTATTACCTTGTCCTTTGCAAAAATTAATTTATAGCACTCTTCATATATTCTAGATAAACCTTTGCCCAACATAGATTTTATGCATGTTCAGTCCAGTATGTGACTTTGTACTCACTTTGTCTTTTCTCAAACCTACTTTTCAAGAAGATTACCGCTATATTCTTTTAAAAGCTTTATAGATTTTTTATTTATGTTTACACCTGTGATCCATCATTAATTGATTTTTGTGTATGGTGTGAAAAATTGTTACTCAGATTTTGGTGTTTATGATAATATCAATTTCCTAAATAAAAATATCACTATTCAATATTTTCTAATTACAACTTTTGTTTAATTATTAATATTTTTTCTAATGAGCACATAGTAATATTTAATACTTACATATATTAGTATTTTCTTCCAACTGACTTCTTCCCTCACTACTTCCTCTTCACTTGAAATGCATTTGTTTTGATCTTTAAAGAACACATTCAGTTGAATGGAATTTTAAAACCATCTGAGGATACTTTCCTTTCCTAATTCAATTGTTTTGCCAGCTTTGCTATAAAATAATTGATCTACTCTTCTGTTTTGGCAATACATTTATCTTATTCCACTGTCAGCCAGATACTATATTGCATGCTCTGGTTTTAATTTAATTGTGGTGTAAAGTGGTATAAATCCTCCAAATATAGGTATCATTTTCAAGACTTTTATGGTTATTTTATGCCCTTTATAGATTTTTAATTATTTTGTCATTTTACATAAAATGACCTATTTAGATTCTGATTGACATTTCATTGAATCTACATATTAATACAGGGAACAACTGACCTCTTAACAATGTTAAGTGTTTCAATCCATACATGTGATATATTGCTTTAATTATTTAGAAATACTTCACTAGCTAAAGAATTCTTAGCAGAGAGGCTTGTATGATTTTCTTACAATGCTTCAAAGATACCTTTCCATAGTCTTTTGTCTTAATTTTTTGGGAAAAAAATTAGTTATTTTCATCCAGCAGGTAAAGTATTTTTTAAAAATCTGGTGGCTTTCAAATATTTCAATTCATCTTTGTTTTTTGAAAGTTTTACTCTGATAGACTACTTCATTGTTCTTCCTGTATATCCTGCTTTGAGTTCACTGATCTACTTAGTTATTTCAATTACTTGCTTTCACTAAATTTGGAAATCTTGTCTATTCTTCAAATACATTTTCTGCCTTATTTTTTCTCATGTTTTATATTTCCAACTACATACAGGGCAATTCATGTTATATCACCCAAAATGTTTCTGAATTTCTCGGGTTTTTTTTAATTACTATTTCTTTTCAGCAGAAAAAAAAAAGTCCTTTATTGTATACAAGCAATCTTTTTATAGTATTGTGAACAAAGAAGGCAGCCTTCCAACATCAATAAATCAGGTCTTTCAGCTAATTAAACATAGCATACAGAAGTTTTACTTTCTAATCAGAAGTGACCTGCTTCTCATGGCTAATCTTCTCTCGGCCCGGAGCATGTTGAGCTCTGCTCTTTGTTAAGAACAGATAATAAAATTTTTCTTAGCGCCCTCCTAGCCCACTTGGCAGAACATCAAGTTTGCAGGTAAGTCCTCCCCAAAACAGCAGACACCTCGTTTTCAAGCATGTCTGCTGTTACCTATCTATACCTTGATAGAATATCCTGTTTGCAGGCAGACTCCATCAAGGACAGTAATAGTAACGCAGTCACATCTGATTCTCTATAAGTTAGGATAATTGCTATTGGTTTGAATTCAAATTGACTTACAGAACCTTCTTCCAATATCTTGTTAAAATCTTCCTAGAAAAAGTATAATTTTCAGTATTTTATTTTTCAGTTCCATAACTTCCATTTAGTACTGTCAATACATAGATATTGATATTCTGCATCAATTCTCTCAATATAAACGTATTTTCAATCAATTGTTTGAATATATTTCATATAGCTGCTTCAACATCTTCACCTGCTAATTGCAACAGGTGGACATCTCAAGTTTATGGTTTGTTGAATACTAACTGCTTTTTCTCTTGACTCTAGATCTTATTTGTCATAATTCTTTGCATTTAAATATGTGTATACACACACATATTTAAACTGAACTTTGTAGATATACAATTAACTCTGGATAATGTTACTTTGCTCTGAAGAAGGTCACTTCTAGTTCTGGCAGTTAACTTGGCTGGACTGACTCCAGGTGTACCTTCTTTTGTTGGGCAGCTGCTAAGCTCAGACAGTTCTTTTAGGCTTCTAGTTCTTACATTGGTTTCAGATGTTTGAGCCAAAGATTTGAGAAGAATTTATATGTAGGATTGTACTTTCCTTCTTCACTATATTCCCCTCACTTTCAAACCTTTCTTGTAGACTTAAACCTCACCCTCTGACTCCTCCAGCCACTTCTGTGGCTTTGTCTTGGATTCTAGCCATGTGGTATCATGTGAGGTTGAAAATTTTCTCTGATAAAAAAACCATTTAAACATGAATCTCCCCAGTTACAGTTATCTTCTTTATGGGTCAAATCACTTACAATCTGCTTTCTTTTGGTAGTTCTCCTGTGCTTTCAAATAGCTGTTTTTGTATTTTCCTCATAGTTTATATGTCTTGGTTCCAACTCTGTTGCTATTATTGGAATTGGAATAAAGTGGTTCACTTTTTATTTCAGTCATCATGAGGCCTTATGATTCAAATATTTTCAATCTATAAAAACTGGCAGCTCATTTTCTTAGTCTGCCAAGAATAGTGCTGTGCTATACACTATACATACAAACGTGCTTAGACCTAACACACGAACATAATTTCATTTAATCCTAAAATAACATTTCAGATAGGAATATTTATCCAATTTCACACTGCAAAATGTAAGACTGAGAGATACTGGTGCTTGGACAGTTTCAAAAGTAAGGAAGAGAGTAAAAATCAATCATAGTCATGCCATACTCTATTGGTATTCCCTCTAGGTCTTTCACTCTCTCTCTCTGGAAAACAAGCAGATCTTAAATCTGTAATCTCCAAATGTTAACACCATTGATGTGTATCAATTAAGCATATAATTTAGTGGTGAAGGTCATGAGTTCAGAGAAAGACATACTTAGCTTTTAGTCCTGGTTTATCACTTACTCCCTGTATGTAACAATCAAATCTCTGAAAGGGATGACAGTAATAACATGTAAAATTGCTGTGAGAATTAAATGTGGTATCTCAAACAGAATATCTGATATACATAGAAAACGTTCAACAGAGATTGGATTTTACAGTAACTACTGAATAAAGTTTTATTTCAAGATACTAAGGGTTTAATCTCCTTGCAAAAAAAATTAAGTAAACTGTCTTGTGGTATATTTATACCAGAATTAATCTATCACAACTGGATAAAGAGTCTCAAGAATATTAAGTGGGAAGGGGAAGACAATAAAAAGTTATAGGAGGTATATTATACCAAATACTGAGGCAATCATTTTTGAATATGATTGGATTTGGCTTTCATAACACTCTGTAAATCTGACTTCCATTTTTACAGATGAAGAGTCTAAATCTTAGAAAACTTGAAGTCATTTATCCACCATCATAAACCATTAAGTATCTCAGCCAGTATCAGAAGCCTATCACATTTCACTTCCTCATGTTGCAAAATTGGATTATTATGAATCTGAAGTGAGCACTGAGCCATTTAAACCTCTTATTATTAAAACATTGCAGTTTGAATGCTCTCTGGACTTTCTTTCCTCGGACTGTCTTCTCGCACCCTCTTCAACTTAGTACTCTAAATTTCTTCCTTAAAAATTTCCTGCCACCAAAATTCAATCATGACCTGAACCTTCTTTCTTTTTATCTATTTATTTCATTTGTATTGGATTAGTTCCAAAATTTAGTTTTATGATGCTTTAAAATTTTTCACATAGCACATAATCACTGTTATACTGTTATTATACTGTTATTATACTGTTTTAAGCATTGAGGAGAGTAAATTAGACTTAAGTCTTATTCCTTCCTTGAAGTCTTTAACTGCACTGGTTTTATTAAATCACATATGACCACTTACTGTTTTACCTAGCTAATGCATTCTGTACTAGCCAGTCCTAAAGATCTCCATTAGGACACTCTGCTGAAAGTACAACACCAACTATATTGACATTTCAAAGAGTTCATTCAGCCATGAGGGAAATGGTCTTAGAAATAGAATTATAAATTTCAGGTATTATATGTAAGATTCTAAACATTAGTTCTAGAAATACTGGAAGGTCTGATTACATAGAAATGTAATAGTCATCAAGAAAGGGAAGACACCATTACATATAATGATACTGGATGAAGACTGATTTTGATACTAGATTTTATCCAAAAAAATGCCCTCCTGGATAGTAGAAATCAGTTTTATGCAATTTATGATACTTCATAGAGTTCAGATCATAACTTTTAAGAGATTAATAAAACATTAAGGATAACAATGAATCATATACTTCAAGTTAAAGAAAATGAAAGAAATACAAAGAAGGTAAATCTTTGGAATAAACTCTGCTTCAAATGTTGAAGGTATGCTTAGGAAATTACCAAACAGTTCTTTTACTCAATTGTAGTGATACATAGATTTAATTTCTTATGCTGGTTGCTCATTGTACTCTAATTTAGAATTTGTTATGAGGGGTCTGTTATGTCATAATTCATATCTGGGGAGCATCAAAGAAACCAAAGGAACAAATTTTGTTAAGAATGTGTTTTCCTTTTGTGTTAGATATAGGCTGAGGTGAGTGAACCTCTAAATCTGTGTAAATGATATATCTTTTCCACATACTGGAAGTTGAGAGTTAGTGGCATAACATACAAAGCTTTCAGCTGTGCACACTAAGGGGACTGGGTGATTGAATACATTTTCTCTGCTCTTATTTTTTCATAGTTCTGCAGGTTAAATAGCTGAATGCTATTCTCCTCCCCCCATTTTTTTTAAATTTTATAAATTTGCTTTATTTCATGTCTGTACTCCAGACAAATTTTCATTATTAAAATAGTTCTACAGACACATTTGCAACAAAATAAACTCCTTTTCAAAAGGCACAGGAGAAAGTAATGCAGAGATTTAGGAATACTTCTCTTCCATCTCTAACAAAAACAGGGCTGTCCCCCATTGGTCAAATTATTGCCATGTTTATGGGTACCTTAAGACATTGGATGCTGGAGAGGGTCCAGCCATGATGACGAGCCTTCAAGAAGTGAAGCCCTCCTCAAAGTGTTATGTCTTCTTAGCTCCTTGATCATCAAGTACCTAGATGCCAGGTTCAGGGAAATAAATGCTCTTCACCTGATTCCATATGCAGAGTGGCCCGAACACAGTGATTTCCACTAGGTTCCCAGGGTTTCTTGTGTGCACCCTCAGTAAGGCCTGGCTCATCCACTCCTTTTCTGGTACTCTGTATTATTCTAGGCCAAACATTGCATCCATCAGCCAACCATCCAGTGTAAACACTAAAGGACACTTAGTTTCTGCACAGGAAACCTCAAGGCAGACACAAATCTGTGATGCAACAGGATGACCACAGCAGCTTCTCTAGGTACTGCCTGTCCCCACTTTGTCCGAGCAGGTTCAAAGGCTTCAGCAGCACCAGAGTGGCCTACCATGTAGAGCCACAGCCCAAGAGCATGCACTGAACAGCTTTCTCAAACTTCCTCCAGACTGTTATTTCCTCTCCCATTACAGATAGTTTGTTAATTCACCCTCTTCTTTCTGTTTTCTTCTGTCATCCCCCTAAAATATTGACTTGAATGTGTACATTTTTTCAGTAGATGTCATAATCTACACATTTATCACAGTTTATTTGGGAGTAAATAAATAATTCTGAGATGCTCATAATTGCTAATGACACTAAACAAACATCATAGACACTGAAGAGTACTGTAAATTAAATTGAAAAAAAAATTGTTTTAACAAATCAAACTGAAATATCCAAAACTTTATGACAGAAAATGAGAGAACTATCTAGTCACAGGATCAAACGCAGATGATTTTGATAGAGTGAGCACAGGAACACTCTAGGTTTGAGGTAACTCTGATTATCTTATTCATCATCCTTTAACACAAACCTTTCCCTTTTTCATGATCACTGTTTTAACAAAAGTGTGAGAATGAATACTCACAATACTTTTTTAAAAATTTATTTTAGACAATGTATTTATTCTTGAGCTAAAATCTAACTTTTAAAGCCCAAGAAGTAGCTAATCATAAATTATTTAATTCCATTTGATTAAAGTGAGAACATCTGGGCATCAAAAGTCTCTATGAAGTTAGAGAAACAACAATCCACAGTATGGGAAAAGATGTTTTTAAAAGTAAGACTGAACAAGAACTAGAAAAACAAAACACCACCACTAAGAACAAAAATTCCTATCTCAACAACTAAGTACTAAGAAAAATACAGACTACCTGGATAAAAAATGGGCAAAATACTTGAACAAAAGCTTCACAAAGAGGGAACATAAATGACAAGTTATATTAGTAATAACAGAAATGTAAATTAAAAGAAATGACTCATAACTGTAAACTTAGTAAAAATGTATAGTCTGGTAGCACCCGTGTGCTGCTCAGAATGTGGACAATGGGAAGTCTCCCATCATTCCTGTTGAAAGGTAGCATGGCATCATCTAGCAACCTCAAGGTATGCAAAACATGATTGTGTAGGTTCACCCCTTAGTGTCCACCAAGAGAGACATACATATGAGCAGTTATACATGAACAGGTCCTGCAGTGTTGTCCTGAATCATCCTAACATAAAAATACTCAAATGCCCAAACACAACAGATCAATAAAGTGTATTATAGTCACAAAATATTCGAAAATTCAAATTAATTAGCTATAGCTGTGCACAAGAACGCAGCTAGATTTCGCAAACAAAATATCAAGTTTCACGTATCAAAGACAAAATAATACATAGATCATACTTGTTCAAAAATAGGCAAAACTCAGTTGTTTAAGGATGAGTATAGTATAATTGAAATATACAATACACACACACAATAGGTGAAATAAAATGTGTATTTCTGTGGTGTATATACACAACAAAATATTATTCAGTCATAAAGAAAAATGAAATTATGGCATTTGCTGGTAAATGTTTGGAACTGGAAAATATCATGCTAAGTGAAATAAGCCAGTCCCAGAAAACCAAAGACCAAATGTTCTCACACAATAAGGGAAGAAGAAAATAGAACTTCATTGAATTAGACAAAGGGGGATGAAGAGAAGGGAATGAGAATGGAAATAGGAATGGCAGTAGAATGTATTAGACATAATTTTCCTGTGCTTATATATGAATACACAACCAGTGTAATTCCACATCATTTTCAACTACAAGAGTGGTAAGTTACACTCAATGTATGTACAATATGTCAAAATACACTCTAATGTCATGTTTATCTAAAAAGAACAAATTAAAAAATGTGTATTTTTTCCTAAACACAAAGGCATGATTCTTGGTTAAGTCAGGATATTGGTTACATCAAGGAGGAAGCAGCGTTTTGCAATTTGGCTAAAGGTCCACGTTTTTAAGTGGGGCTGTTTTAATATTCTGTCTTCTAGCTTGATGATGCTTATATGACTTCATTTTATATTTATTCATTAAATTGCTCATACATGTTTTGTGCTATGAGTCACATTAACAATTAAAAATGCAAATTAAAGTAAAATCTTTCAAAGATTGTCACCAAGACTTAGTTCCAACACTTAAAGCTTGACCCAACTTCTTCAAGCAATCTTAGTTACATATCTTATAATTCTAGGTTTGTTTTATTCTGTATTTGCAAGTTACTGTTCTCTATACAAAATTATTGCCTCTCAAAATCAGGGATTCCATGTTTTCCAGTTTTGTATCTATAGGGCCTAACACAGTACTTAGCACTTGTTGGTGTTAAAATGTCTTCTATTTAATGCTGACCTTAACACAGGCATATAAACCAGTCTGCTAGAATGCAGCATCTTAATTATGTTTTGTCATATTTTTCTACAAAGGAAACCTGACACAATGTAGATCTTGAATGTCCCTCAAAGTCCATGTGTTGAATGCTTAGTCCCCAGAGTGGTGCTATTGGCAGATGGTGGAACTTTTCAGAAGTGAAGTTTAGTGGGAGGTCCTTAGATTATTTGAGGTGTGACTCTGAAGAGGACTGTTGGATCTCAGTCTTTTTCCCTTTCTCTTTTGCTTCCTGACCATGAGGCAAGCAGTTTTGCTCGAACTACCACCATGATCTGGTGCTTCACCACAAGCCCAAAGTCTTTGGGACAACTCACCATGGACTGGAATCTCCAAAAGTGAGTCTAAATAAACTATGGAAAGTAAGATGATTCCTTTATAGAAAAGTTAAATTTAAATATTATAAGAACTATACCATTCACATAATTGTAGCTGTGATCACATTATGCAATAGTTACCTTATTAGGGTCATTTTAATAATATCAGCTATAAATGGTAACTATTATAGTTCATAATAAGTAGGAAGATGAAAAGTTGAGTGTTATTTACTATTAGTGAAGGTTGATGCAATATTTGTTCAAGTATGATTTGGTTAAAGTGGATATGGACCAACAGTTGTGTACACAAATTGTTAAACAATAAAGAACAAAGAATTTATAGTTCATAGGAGATAATGATATCATACTTGTCTTTAAATCTCTGTACACTAACTGTAATTTAGAATAAAAAATAACCCACACATGTAATAGATCATTTGTGTTAGTGAATGCCAATTTTCAAGATAAGACTATACAATGTATTATAATAATTTATTGCAATAACCAAATTATAAAACATCCTTTTGACAAAATTTCCATTAATGTTTCATAAACTATAAAAACATAAAAATAATGAAACATTAGTACCCTAGCCAGGATTAGAAACACAAAAACAATTGTAGGTTCATTAAATAAGAAATATAAATACAATGTGAGCAGTTTACATAAGCCAGAATAAATACAAGTCATAAGAAAATAAAATAGCCATGAATGAAAGTTCTTTGTGACATAAATATGCTCACGGAAAGGAGGAAATAGATAATTTTATTTTGAGGGTACTATAGGACTGACACTGATCAGACTAAGTCCAATTAATTTGGTCCTTTATAGTTTAATTAAATATTTCCAGAAAATAAAGGTGAAACGTTTTATGTAAACCCCTTTTCAATTTTTCTTTTCTTCTCTAAAATACTTTTTTTTTAAATTAGCACAATTACTATAGCACCTAAGAGGTTGTGTTTGATTTCCCAACTTTTTCTCAAAAGTACATATCAACTTCCCACATATCTTTTCCCAATTCCAAATACCAATATCATGGATTCTTAAGCATGGACTTCACACTAAACAGGTTGATTGTTCTGGGAAAGATCTTGCATACTTAATTACTGTCTAACTCCAACTGGTGCAAGGATGCCATCTACAGACCTGACTGCATATTTTCACCAGCTTCTCTGAAAGTATTCAAAATAAATGCTTTACGGGAAAATTCCAAAAGATGTAGTTCTTTTCCTGATTTTCTAAATTTTGTAACATCTGTTCTTTATGAAGAACAATAAATTCTAAAATCTATTCATTCCAGTTAGATACCATGCAATGCTCTATGCAATCCACTTATTTATAATACAAGGGAATTCAATCTCTGTGCCTAAAGATAGAACAATATATTGAAAGTTGGCATTGTATTTTCTTGTCTTGGGAGAATCACAAAATAAAGAAACTGGTATATAATATCAGCTTCCCTCAAAGTGTTTAAAATCAAGCTAAAATTCAAGATTTAATACCCACCAAATAATTCGAATTGAAATACTTCCTAAATTGTGTGATAGACTTCCAAGAAAGTAAATTTTGTATTGCAGATGTAGGGAAAGAAATTTTTTTTTTTAATTTAAAGCACAAGCACTCTCTCTTAGTTCTCAAGCCTCCTCACCCTGTGAGGGAAGTTTTAACTGATCCACACCCAAGTTAATTCATTTATCAAACCCACACCCTACCACAAGGTGGTAGGGGGAACTTTCAGACCCATGACCTTAACCTCAAGGCTAACCCTCTTTCCATTCTACCCAAACTGAAAAATCCAGGGGAAATGTTCTACAGCTTTTAAAAAACGTGGGGTGAGCTGATATTTTGCTCTTATAGGGTAACTCATAGGAAGTTTTTTTCATGTAGCTGTAAAATACACATTATTTTCAAACTGCTGAGCTCTGCTACAGTGGATGTTTTTCCTGCAAAGACACTTTTTATATATAAATTGTAATAAAATATGATCCAGAAAACAGTTGGCTGCTGGGATGAAGGCAGATAAATGACTAAGTAGTTCATCATCTTCCCCTTGATTTCTATGCTGCATGAGTTCACCCTTTATTAAGCTAGACAGAATAGGAATCAGAAAAGAGGGACTCTAGTTAAATATACTTTCCCACTCTGAAACTAAGTCTATCGTGCCCTCCTGTGATGGTTTCCCTCTGAAGTATCATATCACTGAAAGAAAAAAGGACATCAATGCTGGGATTGCTATTCATTTGCATATTCACTCAACAAACATTCCCAGTGTCCACCATAAGTGTCATAAGCAAGTGTGAACAAATTTGAACAAGACAAATACAGTCCTTGTCCATGAAGAGTTTATAACAGCAGAAGGGTACATTCTGGGAGTCTACTGCAGTCTATAGGCAAATAAATTACAAACAGTGAATCATCATTAACTATTTGTTAAATGAAGTCTTCTGTGGCTAACTTAGACCTTATTGATATCTCTCTCTCTCTCTCTCTCTCTCTCTCTCTCTCTCTCTCCACACACACACACACACACACACACACACACACACACCTCTCTAGGTAAGCTTCTGCAGGAAGGGGGCAATGTGTTACACTTCCTTCCCATCTTGAGAAATCAAATAAATAATCAACAGGTATTTCATAGTTTGCTGGTGGAAGGAGAAGACTTGAAGGGAGGCATGAGATGACAATAAGGAGTGGAGGATGAAAAAGGGAGTTTCCTTTGAATTATTCCTCACTTTTAGGGAAAATAAAAATTTTAAATTTATGAAAAATAAATCTGTGTATCAAAACTGGAGGCGACATGGTGTAAAAACCCAGACCTAGACAGAGGCATTGTTCTTATCTTGAGTGAGACTGGTCCCATGTAGGTGTGAAGGAACTGCTGGAAGCAGGAGCCTAGCTGGTCAGCATCATTGACTACAGTGGGGTATATTAACATTACACTCAAGTAGGAATCAAGATGCCCAGATGTTCACTACTTTGGGTCAGATGACTTATATACCTGCCTTATCCCCTGCCTTATTTGGTGAAGAGCATTCTATGGAAACTCCTTTGTGAGTCCCGTTATAAAAATAAAGAGATTCTGGGTGCACACTGTCTTTTCCAGCGCTCTTTCCAGCATGGAAGCTGACCTTTAAGGTCACAGAGCAATCCCACCCTCGATCTGAAAAACTTAAGTCTGTGTTGCATGATTTTTTTGCCACTTTCTTAGTTTAATGTTTCAGCCAGCTCTTTTAAACCCAGTTCATCTTGTCAGTGCGAGACAGTGCTATAAAATATAAATACTAAAAGAATTCCAGAAAAGGAAGGAACATAGGCAAGTAAATGGAATGAAGTCACTTTGCCTCTTTTACACACCAACAGGAGTGCACGTTCTGGGCTTCCAGATCTGCTTCTTTAAAGAAGGAGGTACGCTTTATTGGCCTTCTCTTGCAGGTTTATTTGTGATGACTTTTAAAATTGGCATTAAGAACAACTATTGATTTCCATACTCAGTTTTAGGTAGCTCTTTAAGAAATTAGAATGCAAGTTATGGCTATACTGTTCTCAAAATATTCCAAATGCATGCCATAGAGAAAACTGAAACCTAGGTGTTGACCATCCCCATGTATAATGACATTCAGCCAAAAAATACAGTGGCAGTATGACAGCAAGCAATCAAAAACTATTGCATTCCAAGAACTTGAGAATAAATTTTAATGCTATATTTGTAAAAATTCTGAATGTTTTAATGGCAGGCGCCTTTGTCACACATACCCTGTTGAAACAATTTACAAAGTCCAAAAATGGGAGTTCAATAGATGGATCTGGATGTATGAGACATACAGAGAGGTACGTATCAATAGAGAACTATATGACAGAATTTCAAGAGTACTTATAGATATCCCTAAAAGTTGTATTGAAATTTTCAGTTAAGATAATCCTCAAACATCAATCTAAATATAATTATCTTACCAAAATCAGTATATACATGGATAAATTTAACTGGGGGAAGAAGATATTTTAAATGTTGAATTTTCTAAGTCTTAAAAAATGTTCTACTTATGTTTTATTTATTTGGTTTTCTAAATTAATTATTATTAATATTAATATATTATTAATATATTATTTTTATTCCAGAGTGTACTGTTTTCATAAAAAGAGCAGATGCTGGGAAAAATTAGATTAAAATCAGTATCTGGCACCTTTTCTAAATAGCCCCCATACACAGACCATACTTGGCAAGGTCATCTCTATCCACTCACCCCTGACCTGGAAACCACATGTAAGGAAACTTCCGATTTTTGACCTTACTGACTTCACTGAATCTAGGACCAACTCAACCTTGGCACCAACCACTTACTGCAGGAATATGGTTCTGTTTTGCCAATGCACTTTGTTTTTGTGAGGTCTTAAGTTTCTCGCTGTCATGCAAAGCAGGAGCTTGAGACTTGGCAGCCCAATGCTTGACCGCCTCTGCTCTAAGCACAGCAGCCAATGTCTTGGCAGCCAGTCAAAAGCTAATGAAAATTTCAAAGGTACAAAGCTTTCTCAGAGCTCCAGAGAAGCAAGAGCGCTTTCAGTGAGATCCTAACAGGTGCATCAAAGCAATCCAAAGAAGGGATACAAAGGCTTCTTGGACCTAGCAAAAACTGCAAATTCTAAAAATAAATATGCACATATAAACTGTTTTATAGGTGTCAAAAAAAAACTTTCAATATTTAGGAAGTAGCTGCAAGATGATCAAAACAGACAAGAGGTTACAAATATAGGAATTTTTTAGGTCTAAAGAACAAACATATATGTCTGCAGTTTGAATGTCTCACTTTAACATTTCTGTATTGAGCCCTCAGAATGTAGCAGCTGTATCACCCTTCAATTTGAACTGTACTGTGCAAATATAATTTTAACCAACAAAACATATGTGGAAACAATGACTATGAACTTTATTTTGTCTTATAGTGTTTATGGATAGTAATTCAAAGAAGTCAAGATTTTTTCTACTAATATATTGGAAACTGGGAAAATACAAGGAAATACAAGAAAAATACAAGGAATAAATGCAAAATCGTTCTGACTTTTCAACAACTATATTTATTGTTGCTATTGAATTAATGTTGTTCCAATAATTAAGTGGTTGGTAATAAAGGATTAACAAAGCATGAGAAAGCTGTTCTATTGGCCAGTGATTAGTACTGTAACACTAAAAGGAAGAAATACATACAGGATGGGAACTCAATACAGAAAATTGGGACTATCAGATAATAAATACACACCCACACACCCACACAAGGACTGAAAGAAATGCTGAAATTAACAGGGAACAAATGTTGGTTTCACCAGGAGATGTAACCAGGAGGGCAACTATTTAAGCTTCCTGGGTCTTTGTTTTCTCGTTTGGAAAACTTTACTAAAATATATTGAAATCTCTTCCTAAGTTTCTTGCACTGTGTAAATTAGTGTTTTGAAGTGCTTCATAAATATTTTTCTTATAAAACATATTTTGGGTTTCCCTAAATTTTTTTTTTAATTTTCCTAGCAGTGTTCCTTTATTCTATTGTTTTAAAGCAACAAAAATTGATGCACTTTAAAAAAAAAAAGTGCATATGAATGTAGACAGGCACAATTTCCTAGTTCCAAGAAATAGAACAGGAAGATTTAATAGACTTGAACACAAATACATTTTTATATCTATGACCTGGACTTCTACAAGTGTCACTCTGAATCTCTAAGAGCTAATTTCATTTTAGGTAACACAATCATAAGTATTTTCTTCACTGAAAATGCAGATCTTTCTGATTCAGCCTAAAGCAAGCTTTTGGGTTCTGTCTTTGCACTTCATTCAGTCTGTCTAACATGTTTGGTTTCCCTAGACTCAGCAAGCTGTCTCAGTGCCCAGGATGTGGCTCATTTACATTGCAGCTCCACATTGTGGTTAGACTGTGAAAATGTTCTCAGAGCTAAACTGTCTCAATGTGTATTTAGGTTTTTAGTGTGACATGATAATATCATTTAGAAAATAAGATGTTATCAATGTGTTGCTGTCTTTTATGAAGATTCTTATCAGAGAAGAGATATGAAGACCAGAGGGCCTTCGCATCTGGAATAGGATTATATAACCCATAGTTTAGCATACAGTAATAATGATTTTGTTTTCTCCATAAATGAATTTTGTACTAAATTAAAAAATGACCTATTATTGTATTTTTGAAAAGAAATGCTCCCTCAAAAACAATCTGACCTTAAAGTTGCTTTCTGTTTATGGTATTAAGTTATGAAATTGAATAGACAGCAACTGCACATTGTAATAAGATACTATGTAACAGTTAAAGTTGTACAACCAGCATAGCTTACAGTTCCTTTCAGTGTCTCCAGAGAAATATTTATTAATATTTTCTTTTTGCTAATAATAAGTTATCATTATATAACATAATAGGAAAACATGGTAAAGGAAAATAAACCTAAAACATCAAATTTAAAAATGGATTACATAGAAATATCAAAATCAGTGAAACACCTCACAGTTAAGCAAGTTAAGCAAGAATTATCTCTTTTCTCTGAATGTTAGAATTAGTATAATTACTATTATTTTATGAAAGTTAAAAAATTTAAATAGCCCACATATATCACATGTCTTTAGGTCAAATTCTAACTGCTATTTAGAAATAAAATAATTTTGAAGGTCAAGACATTCAAAGATTTAAGATTTCATTCTGTGCTCAATAAAGCACCCAGACTACCAAACAATATGGGATAGCTCAAGTTACTTTAAAAAAATTTGTGACAATTTTGTAGATTTTGAAATTTAAAAAGGAAGACAATGGTTAGGACATGAAGAACTTTTCCTTTTTTTATTCTGTTTTGTTTTATTTTGTTTTGTTTGTTTGTTTCCTAAATTGTGTTGCTGAGATTGTTAGTAGTTTTAGGATATGTGAAACACTTCCTGGTTTTGTTTTCTTTTCTGGTTAAATGAGATCTTTGTGATTTTAATGAAAAAGAAAAAAAAGAACTAAGAAAGCATTTCTTATAATACTACTATTAAGTGATAAAATGTTAATTAGTATGTTATTAAGACCCTGTTTGGTATTAATTATTTTCCCCTTGGTTTTATAATATAACATTTCAGCATGTAATTAAACGCTCTGTTATAAGGTGACTTGAAAAATGTGCCACATATTGTAAGGATCTAGCATCATTTGTTTAATCATCTGTTGTTGTTGGACATTGAGATCATCCTCCCTTACTGTCCTGTGGGGCACATCAGAGTTATAAAATTTATTATATAAATATAATAAATTATATATATATAATTTATATATAAATATATATTATATAAATATATATTTATATATAAGTTATATATATTAATTAAAGTTATATATATTAATTTATTGTTTGTCTATAAAATTGAACTCTTCAAGAAATTAAATTATACTAGTTTTACTATATTAACTGAATTGATTATTCCATTCTTTGAAAAGAGACATCTCTTACAGAGGTGAAGTATGTAATTGTAAAGTTTTTAGAAAATTGACTTTATATTAAGGTTTGTATTTAACTCTAAGCTCAACCATTCACTGGCCCTATAACATTAGGTATTATGACTATCTTCAAGCTCTTTGCCCTAATATGTAAAGTGAAATTTAAAATGAATGATATAAGAGTAATCTTTATTATCTATTAATTATCTAATAGAAATTCTACAACATAAAAACAATTCCTTCCATTTGCTGTCTTAGCAAATGAGGAGGAAAATGACATCATAGGACTTAGTCACATATATAATAAACTTGCAATCTCAGATTTAGTAGTCTACTATTACAATGACTCCCTGAAATTAACTTGTTTTATTATATTCTGAATTATCTCTAAACTTGTAGTTTTGATGTTAAAAAAAGTGATTTTGCTTTCCTTTTGGAATAAAATAATTGAGCACAATTATATACTAGTGCCCACTAAAGTATTGCTTTTTAACGATACAAAATTCCATATATATGGAATCTAAAATACACACCCCCCCCACACACACACCTTGGTTTTAGATTCTACACCATAACCTTCCTAAAGGCCCACTGACATATATATCCCCCAAACTAATAAACTATTTATTTCCTTAGGCTCAATTATTAACAGAGACCAAAGAAATTTACTTTTAAATTACCAGAGATAATTTACAAAGTAATTTTCCTTTTTATTTAATATTAAAAATTCATTGAAAAAACTTTATATACATTTTTAATGTAGATGTAACTTCTGTTCAATTTTTTTTATTTGTTCTTTTTAGATATATGTGACAGTAGAGTGTATTTTGACATAAACATAAAAAGAGTACAGCTTATTCTAATTAGGATCCCATTCTTGTGGTTGTACATGATGTGGTGTTCCACTGGTGATGTATTCATACATGAACATAGGTAAGTTATGTCTGATACAGTCTGCTGTTTTTCCTATTCCCATTCTTCCTCTCTTCCTTTCATTCCCTTTTGTCTAATCCACTGAACTTCTATTCTTCCCTCCTACCCCCACCTGCTTTGTGTGTTAGCATCCACATATCAGAGAGAACATTGGGACTTTGAGTTTTATGGATTGGCTTGTTTCACTTAGCTTGATAATCTCTCCATTCATTTCCCTGCAAAAGTCATAGAGTCATTATTTTATGGCTGAGTAATATTCCATTGTGTATCTTTTTTATGTCACATATTCACAAGAATCTTTCAGAGAAGTAGATATAAATTTTGATATAGTCTACTCAACATATGTTTCACCATGTCTTTGTAGTCTGTGCTACAAGTTTCTCTTTATAAAAAACAAAGCAGTAAGTAGGAATTTTACTAGTGGAAAATGAATTTGATTGCTGTAACACATTCTAATATAAATCAGAAAGGGTACTAAACTTCTAGTTTATTCTATAACAAAAGCAGGCTGAGGAAATCATCTGAGCTGGCATTCGATCTGATTATGTATATATTTTTTTTCTCTAGCAAAGCGACAACCAACAAGACAATTACTGTTTTATCAAATCCAGTGTCAGCCAGTGGGTAGGTTACTTATAATTTTGACACAGCCAGGCAAGACAAAGAAAGTGTGAAAGGATTTCCACTTCTTTTTAGCCAGACTTAGTATCATTAGTTGTCAGTCACAGAGTAGTTCTCTGTCATTGGAAACTGCCGACAGGATAATTGCTGTGATTAATCAGCAATGGACTTAAAATTTCAGTGGTGGTTAAATAACTGTTAATACTGATGGCATTGTTCCAGGTGAAAGATGTAAAACTATCAACTAATTATTGAAAGTATAAAATAATCTAGTGCTGTACAAGTATAAAACAAAGAACATTAAACACATACATATTTCTTTTAGATATAATGAAAATAACAATCAAATTTTAATTTATAAAATTAAATCTTAGACCATGTCCTTTAAGATATACAATTCATATTGCTGATTCCTAGCCCTTATTATGTAGTTTACTCTAAACATTGCTTTTAAGTCATAACACAAAGGTACAGAGGAACTTCTCTGTGTTAACCACAAACTGGAAAGCAAAATACTAAAATACAGAGATACAAAATGATGCTACCCATTGCTCAGAAGTAATTTACTGACTGATAGTGTAATTCTCACCAATGGGATGGGGGTTGCAGCTGCCTCAGACTACTCCAAAGATATTATGGTTTGAACATGTCCTGTTCCCAAAAGTTCCTATGTAAATCCAGGAATATTCAGGGACAAAATGATTGGAGTGTGAGAGCTGTAATACAATCAGTCCATCAATTTGAATGGACTGACTGGGTGGTAACTGTAGGCAGCTCTCCTCTGCTGGGCTCTTATCTCATGATGTGCTGCCACAGCTTGGGTCCAGAGTAAAGGAAGGACCTCTGAAACTGTGAGCCCCAAATTAACTTCCGCTTCTCTAAGTTGTTCTTGTCAGGTATTTGGGGCATAGCAATGCAAAAGCTGACTAAAACAAATGGCACGGCATGTCCTAAGTGGAAGTCTAAAGGCACAGCTCTGGAGAAATTAGAGCTGTGGACTGTTTAAAAATCAGAGAAATTTCAAGGAATTATTGTCACATGGCAGAGTTCATGGGCTGAAGTAGATAGAAAAAATATGTGGTATTTCCTCTTTTGTAGTATGAGTTAGTTGATCTAAATTTCCCATTCACCTGTCTTTGAATCCTATATTGCAATGGAGATAGTGACGAACTGTCAGGAACCCGTGAGATATCCAATAAACAAGAGCACAGTTCAGGAAATTGTAACAGAACTCATCAGGGTCCGTGTGTCAGATCAAAGATTCAAAAAGGAACTGGATTCTCAATAGATAGGATGTATCAGAATACATCAAAATGGCAAATATGGGAAGGTCTGAAATCTCCAATATAATCAGTGTTCTCTTCCTTCTTTGAGGCCTCTGGATTATTATATTATGTTCAAAGTCATTTAAAAAAATTACTTGTGCCTACCTATTTTAGCAAGAGATGCCTTGAGCAGGAAGGAGGGCTGAAAGGTTTTAATACTCCTACAATAAGCCATACTTAGAACATCCACAATTCATCTGTTTCCTAAAAAGATCAGTCTTAAGTAGACTAGAAATAATAAATTATGTGTTTTGTTGGTGCTATATACTATTAAATTCAAATTTCCTAAACTTTGCCCTATACTATACCAGTTCCACAAGATACCTCAATAGAAATGTTTTGTTGCAAATTATGTTTAGTAAACAGTGTACTATACCAGTGCCTTCAAGAAATTCACTACTAAGCTTATTAATTGTTTTAAGGAACCTTGCAGTTAAAAACAAATACAAATATATCTAATTAAAAAATAAGACCTCCAAAATTATTTGAAACATTTTCCTCATTGTTACTCTGAATATCTCCTAAATCAAATCCCAGAAAATATTGCTTTTTATGATTTATCTTCCATTTGACCTACACTAATATTAATGTCTATATTATGAAACTGATCATCTCATTTTTTCCAGTACTTTCAATAATAATTCATTAAAATGCATAACAGATAATCATCCCTCAAAATTAGTACTATTACCATTGGTAATTACCTGCCAAATTTACACCAGAAAACAAACAGAATGTACAATAGCTGATTGGTAGATTACATAGAAATCAAAGGTTAAAATAAATTTCAGAAAAAAGAAATTTTCACACTTCTCATCTTATTTTCCAAAGAATAATATTCTTAACTAGTATTTGATTGGAGGCATTTACAGCCCTCAATACCCTTGCATTACAGCGTACATGTGTGAATGTGGGCATTCACTCATTTTCTTTATTTCTATCTTTGATTTCCAATTTAATTTATTATGTAATCTCCTCTATTATACATAAAATAGTATTTTGTAAAAAAATTTGATAATTAAAAGATTTGGTAATCATAATCCTGTTTAGATATTTCTACTTGTGTCTATATATTTTTTTAAAAAAGTAAAATCTGTTGATTCTCAAAACATAGTAGCCAAATCAGAGAAGCTTGTTGAAAATGAAGGTATCTTCATTCACCACAAAAATAAATAAATAAATAAATTGATAAGGTTTGGAAGTCTGTATTTTTAATAAAATCTTGGTGAATTTGATATTAGAAGCAGGTTAAAGAAACACTGGTCTGTTAACAAAAAGTTCACTTCTCTTTGAATACCTAAAAAAAATTACCATGAATCGAATACACAGAAACCACATAGAAATAGTTCAATTAAAAATGCTGATGGAAACTAAAATTTTTGTAATTTTCAAGGTAATGATGAAAATTATACTTTTTTCAAATGACAAATTCATCTAATTGACTTTTCTCTCTATCCTTTTATTACCAAATATTGTATCTGTATCCCTTCAATAAATATATTGTGCATTAATATGCTAATTAATATGCTTACAGTTCCTTTTGAGTTAAAATGCTATTGAATTTTCTTATGCTCAAGTAGAAATCAAGAAAAATAAAAGGTGTCATTTACTACTTAATCTGGGAGAAGTTACTCACTTCGTCTAAATTCTCCTAGTCTATAAAATTGGTGTAATGCATTAAGGATGAAATAAAAGTGGGAAATTACACCCTGTCATGAACTAATTTTAATCATGTAATTTAAATATGATTTTTGATGTGTTAAAGTAAAAATAAAAGTAAATTAATCAAACTAAAGTTAAATTAATAATTATTAATAACAAGACTATGTCTGCTAAGGTATAGACAAATAAATTCAATAAAGAAAAAAATGTATTGCATTTTTTGAAGATGCACATAAACAAAATATGCTGTTTAAATTCCAGTACAAACTTTCCCCATAAGTAAGTAAAAAAGAGTCTCTTAATCAAATATAAAAAAACAAAATTTTGATGAACTTTCATTTTCGTTTGCAGACAAGATGATAGTACTTGATACTAGAGGATAATCTTAGATATCTCTGCCATCTAGTGTACAAAGCCATCCCAGAGAATCTAAATGACTTAGTTTAATTGCCTTATTTGCTACATCTGGTCTTCAGAGAATTATGTTTGAGAATGTCCAGGTCAGATTTGAAGTTATAATTTGAAGTGGGAATAATACACAATGCTGCATTTTCTAAAGAGCATCTGGCCTGAGAATCAATATAACATTTCATTTTCATTTCAACAGCACTTTAAATTAAAGTCCCATTTATAAATGTTTTAATATAGCAATAAGAGACTCCTGGGTATGTTTTAGCTTTTCATTAATATATGCCTCTTGTGTGTTGCAAGATACATGCTAACTGAATAAGTCCCTTTGACCATTCAAGTGCTAATTAATGATGCAATAAAGCAAAGCCTAGGGTATCTTAATGGAAGCAAAATACAACTCCTTAATTTGGTAAATAAAATATTGTATTTTCCCTTCCAATAGCTCCTAAGTGCATACATAAAAAAGTATCAAGGGATTAAATAGCAAAGCTTCTTTACTCATATTTTTCATGCAAAATCTCTTCCTACCTCTCATTTTTACCTTTAGCTTTAATTATTTTCAGTTCAGTTTTATATGGGAATAGAGGACAGCACTTAGAGGGAGTGGCAGCAGAAGAGGAGTTTGTGAAGTTTTATTATTAAAATGTGTTTAAAAGTAAAAAGTCAGATACACCACTAACTTTCTGTTGGCTTCATCATTTTTCACCCCATCTTTTTTTTTAATTACTTGAGTCACTCACTCCACTAACCCAGATTGTTAAAGGCAGAAGAGAGAGTTGGGAGAAATCTGTGGTGGTCACAGAGTTAGTGTTCCCCTCATGCTCTGAAACTGTGCACAAGGAAACAGAACTAAGCAGCATGCTCTCACCCCTGCTCATTCCACCACCTGACACCAGTGACAGGAACCAGATGGCCTTCATGTCAACCAGGCCTGCCAGACCTGGTATTGAGATTTCATTCCCTTTCCTCCAGTTCCCATGCCTGAGTGAAGGTATGCATGTGCGTGTCTCCAGTAAAATCTCACTGTAACAAGCAGATCTTTCTTGCACTGATAAGCCTGCCTCTTGTAGAGAAGTTGACATAATGCCTTGCTAACTAATGTGCTATGCAATTCTCAAACTCTTCTCACAAGATCATTTTAGCATATTTAAACCTATCAAAATTAGTAAGAATTATCAGAAAAAGAGCATAAATGAACAAATAATTAAACTCTTTTTCCCTCTCCCCTGTCCTCTATTCTGCAAGCCTCCTTTGGTACCTTACAACAACTAGTAGCAAAAACCATACACCCATTAAATGAAACATCTCTTGCCTTAAGTAAGTGACGTTAAAAAATTATTTAAATTACTTATAATGAAAGCTCATTATCACTGGGCTAAAAGTCAATGTCATGATAGTAGAGGATAGGAAAGGCAGCAGAATACAACAGACACCAGAATGGCAATATGTAAATCAATGGTTGTGCAACTGATGTGATTCTGCAATCTGTATATGGGGTAAAAATGGGAGCTCATATCCCACTTGAATCAAAGTGTGAAATATGATATATCAAGAACTATGTAATGTTTTGAACAACCTACAATAAAAATTAATTTAAAAAAAAAGTCAATGTCATAATTATAAAGAATGTGCTAATACCTTGGCATGAGAGTACAAGAGCAAAGACCATGTCTGAATATAAACAATTCCAATGCAATACTGCTACACTTTTATGGGGGAAAAAAAGCAACTTACTGTTCAGAGATTAGTAGACCTTTAAAACGGTGACTTTTTTAAACACTGAAATTTATGGTAATAAATTACATTGATATCACAAATGAACACATCCATACATAAGACCAAGAAAATGTATATGTCTGTGTGTATGTGCAAAACCAAATAGTAAGATTCAAAAAATAATACTGAAGTTTACTATGAATAATATACTGTGCTTTATTCTGTTCTCCTTTTGTATTGAAAAAATAAAGATGATGTCTAAATTGATTTCATAACCCTCAAATGTACCACAACTCAACAATTTGAATAAAACATGTTTTATAAATGTATTCTTTTAAAGATTGTATGGTCAGGATCAATCATTTAAACTAGCATTTCAATAATTACAGTATTAAAATGATTAATCAACAGAAGTTATTATAAATAATGGTTTAAAATAATTAATTTGGGCTTCAATTAGAATTACCAAAAATCAAACAACCCTCTGTCAAAAACTTTAAGTTTCTGGATACTTTTAATAAATTATTTCAACTATTTTTAAACTATCTGCTTGGAAAGAAAGAAGCAAAAATACTATCATATTTATTTTCTACTATATTTCTTTACTTTTAGCTTTATATTCATCAGATCATTTAATCTCTAAAACAATCCAGAGAAAAGTATCATTACCTTCCCTTTAGGAATGAGGAAATATTCAGTGATGTTCAAGTGATTTGTCTAAATAATTCATTTATCAAGTAGAATAGAGAGAATGAATCCATATCTTCTGATGTAAGATCAGGGTTCACATTTTAATGTTATGTTGATACTCAGTTTGTCTACTGTCTTCTAAGAATAGTGGGCTCTGGGATCTGACTTAGTATTGTCTACTTCGAATAGTGGTCTCTAGGATCTGATGTGTAAATACACCAACAGGTCTGTGTTTGTGTTTTGAGTGCACAGTATCATTTGCTTAATCTGTGCTGTTGAAGCAATGGAGAAAATGCATCCAAGGAGTGTCTTCTCATTTAATAATGTGCTGTGAAGAAGTGCTCGGCCATAGAGAGCCATATTCTCCATGGCACTGTGGCATGCATGGATTTGCAATGTGGGCACTGGTATTGGACTACACACATCATCTCTGCAAGGTGCAAACTGTGATAATAGTAGCAGTATGAACCACAAAGATGTTACCACAATGTCCTAATATATAGGAAGTATTCAGTGAATGTTAGCTACTAGAAATATTTCCACTGTTGACATGTACTTACAGGGCATTTAAAAATCATGATATGAAGATGTAGAGTAATTAATCACTTTACCTTTGTTTCTATTGTTTGGAGATCATCTATTTGATTTTGTTATCAATTACATGGTATAATCCATAATCTCAAGGACACATTTCTTTGGGACAGCCACAGAATTTATTCAGCGGGGAACAACACACATAAGGAACACAAGAAAGAATGGTGCCAAGGATAATTAAAAATGCTGTATAAAATTTGTTCCAATTCAAGTCAACAAACAATTATAAACTCTAAAATGTGTTTCCAGTGTCAGATTGCTAAAGTTTCAGAACAAAATCATAAAACAAACCAAACATTCTGATTTTTTAGGAAAACACACACATTCAAATATATCCACATGTAAAGATGAAGGTCACAGGAAATTGTCCTGTTCAACATCTGGTTTGGATTTAGATAAAACCACGTAGAGAGTGATGATGAGATTAAACAACTGCTTCTCACTATTAATGGTCTTAACATTTTTTATGCAATGACTAGGCTGACAAAATATTCCTCATTATTTCAGCATAAGAGAATTTCAAAGCTAAAAGAAACTGGCAGAAAGATTTGCCCCCAGTATAAAACCTAACTAGTATGTTTATTTTCTCAGGCTTGAGTAATAAATATATAGTAAAATAAAAAGTTAATGATGTTTTTAAAAATTAAAAGGAACAAAATATAGTTTCATAGTTAAGAACTCAAAACATACCAACCCATTTTATCTTATGAAAATGCTATGGAAACAGAAAATATAAAACTTTAAAATATGTAAATATACGAATTACCCAAAGATGAAAAACATTAAATTAAAATATAGCTCTAGATTCCATGTCTAGAAATCTGCCATACTATATCCAAAACTTTAGAAACAATATGATTAGAGCATATTCAAAAAATATATAGGGGAAAGCACTTATAAATCTACCTTTAAACCCAATACTCTTATCTAAAAATTTTATTGCTGGAATGCTTGCCATTTGACTCAGTTATAGCCTTAACCCTCAGTGAAAGGTACAATGGTCCTTTTTAAATTTCTATTAACAAAAGAGATTAAGCATACTCTAAGCTCTGCACAAAAATGCCCACTTTTGTGATTAGAGGATAGGAAATAAGGTTACTGCAGGAGGAAACTGGATTACTCTGAGCTAATGGAGAAGGCTGAGAGAGGGTGATCTACAGCATTCAGACATATTCCTTTCTTTCAGTTTCAGGAGTGTGTCATGAGTTTCAGTTCCTATGTTTACTGTTTTAAACTGTTGACCTCTAAGATTTAGGAGCTTGTTTCAGTACACAGAATAAACAATAGAATGCAGGGTGAGTGAGACTCTGAAATTCCTACTAAAATGGGCTCATCCCTTTCGTTTGAATCCAAATCAGCATCATTAACTTTCAGGTTCAGAATTTCATAAGCACTACCTATTTTTTTCCTACATGCAATATCAAGGTAAAAATCATTAGCTTATTAACATCATCTGCAGGGAAAGTACAAATTATAACTACAAATGTCAATCAGTGAGTTCAAGGATGTGCCTCTGTTATATAATGAGTTAAGTTTTTTAAATAGTGAAATAATCTTAATTGTTTAGACAGAAGAAATTAAAAAACAGGGATGATGCTTTTATTTTATTATAAATGAAGAATATATAAAAAGGGCAGATAATTTAAAACTTGATATACTACTGGGGGGAAAAACAGCACAGCTTCCTATCCTTTTGAAAAAGATAAAAATAAAGTGAAAGGCAGAGGGGGTTTGCGGCTTGGTTGCAGACTGCTTACCCAGCACGAGCAAAGCCCAGGGTTCTAGTCCCAGCACCACAAATAAAACTAAACAAAACAAAAAACAAATCAAATGCTACCATTAAAACAAAGCATACAAAAGAAAAGCAAACAAAGAACAAAACTAAATTGACCAATAAATAAATTAAACACAAAGGAATCAAACATCCTCTCATTTAATATTGTCAAATGAAGATGTGTATTACATCTTTTTCTGATCCCTTATTATAATGGAAGTAAAAAATAATAATTTTGGGTTTTTTAAATCTCTGGTTTACTGCTTAATTAACAATACTGTGATACAGAAACACACACTAAGTGGTATAAGGAACCAACTGAACACACTTTACTCTCTAATGGACGTGCTGGCCATCAGCCTTCAATTAAACACAACAGACCCTAAAGGTGTAAACATGCTTAGTTGTTGTTACATAAGAAATTAAACTCTTCTGTTGGTTTTTAATTAATATACAATATTTGCATATATTCATGGTTTTGACAATATAATGTTTTGATGTACATACAATGTGCAATCATCAAATCAAAGCTTTTAGCATTTCTATCACTTCATACATTTATCATTTCTTTGTGATGAGAACAGTCAAAATCCTCTCTTCTAGTTACTAATAGTGTGTTTAAAAGCCACAAATACAGGGGTCAGTAATACATTAAGCCAGGATTTCAATACAGTTCTGAAAGACAGCATTCAAACAGGTGGTGTTGAGAGAATCAGTGGAGAAAGCCCAGAACACTCACAGAATGAGTGGCAGCCTAGGAGGCCACATGTGCTCTCCACTCACAGAATGAGGAGGGCCAGGAGGGAGGGCAGATTGGCCCTTGGTAGGTAAACTAGAATATAAAGGTTTTGTCATTTTATTTAAAGTTACTAAGAAATCCTTAATTAAAAAAAAAATTAAACTTAATCTCAAAGGAAATGGGCCAAAGATAGGGAAGAGACAGGAGATGATGTTTTATTCATTGACATTCATCAAAAAATGTTATAAGCCATATCTAAAGAAGATATACCAAGAAATATCAATAAAAACATCTATTTAAATGAAACAAAGGCACATCATAAAGATCCCAAAACAGAAAGCTGTGGTTTGTTAGCATTGGAGTTAGGGCAAGGTAAGTCTGGGAAACTATTACTTTCTTTGATAAACATCTTAATGCTACGTCACTTTTTATAGGTGCATTGCTTATTCAAAAATAATGAGATAATCAATAGAATTTTGAACCCTGGTGTGTTTTTTAAAAGAAATAGAATATTTTCTCTAAATTTCAAAATATCTCAACAGTTTATATAGAAATCAAATTGTCATTCAATAAGTGTTCATTATTATATTATAATTAAAAACCATATATCTACATATAAATAAATATTATATATATATATATATATATATATATATATATATATATATATGTATTATCAGAGCTATCATAGAAATCATTCTCACTTTAACTTAACCTAAACGGATATCTGTGCTTCATTCTTGGAGAGACTGTGATGTTTGGTCTTGCCAGATATCTTTAGCAAATGAAACTATCCTTTTTTCTTTCTTTTCTCTCCTCGCCTCCTTCCCTCTCCTTACACTGAGAAGTGTTCTGTGACTAACATATTCGATATTCAGTAGCAACCCTTTCTATTAGGTTCTAGAACACAAGGTATATAATAAAAACTACCTCAAATATCTCAATGGATAATAAGGAAGGCATACCTATAAATTTATAATCATGATAATTATATGATAAACAGTAAAACAGTATCAAGTTCTTGTTCAAAAAACCTGATTAGAACAAGTTTTTAAAATTGACATGTAAATGTGGTCAAGCTCGCTGTTTGAAACTCTGAAGCAGTACTTATAGGTAAAGAGAAGAATCACTTGCTAGAACCAATTTATCTCAGCTATTTACATACTGATTTTAGCAAGTAGTCACTTACTGATTACTGAACTGGTACCACAGGGTTTACTACCATATTAACAAGAGCTACCTCTTCAAAATTTTCTTAGCATCCAGATGTAAGATCTTAGAAAAAATGAAAGCCCTCAAAGACTCCTGGAAGAGGAAACCTTTCTGTGTGATGGTGATTCAGAACCTGTCACTTTTGGAGGTTTACAGGTATATGAATAATCTGATGGGTTGAGGTGGTATCTGCCTGTGGAAAAGGCATAGAGGGCCCAATCAGTTTATCTATAGAATGCAAGGGAGACTGGGGGAGAGATCTTTGAGGCAAAAATAAAAATAATTAAGTGTTTACAATTCTGGACCAAGGTTTACAATTTCTAGCTCTGGAAATCAGATCTCTGTTTTCTCTGGTCTAAGGTTAAAAACTTCAGGTGACAGAAGGAAAAGAAGTTTTGCATAAGAGATTTTATTTTGGAGAACTTGTTCTGGATACAAATGGATAATAAATCAGATGGTAGGGGATGAGAAGGAGGAATACCACTGAGGCATTGTTACATTACTTATAATTTTAGATACAGTTGTCCCTCTTTATCTGTGGGTTCCATATCTGCAGATTCAACCAAACACAATTATAAAGTATTCAGAAAAAATTGTGTCCATACTGAACATGTGAAGACTCTTTGTCTTGTTATTATTCCCCAGACCATACTGTGTAACAACAATTTACATATGATTTACATTGTTTTAGGTATCATAAGTAATCTAGAGATGATCTAAAGTACACAGAAGAATGTGCACAGGTTGTATGCAAATACTACACCATTTACTCTGATAAGGGACTGGAGCAGCCAAGGACTTTTGTATCTTCAAGGGTCTTGGAACCAATCTCCTGAGGATACCAAGGGACAACAATAAACTTTTACTGGGACATTGAAATACAAAAGATATCATACTACAAATGAATGTGCCAGACTCATATACAAAATATCACATAATTTTTCAGAAAATCTTGAACCTCACAAGGATGTATAGTATATGGTCAGTGTGAAGGGAGAATAAGAAAAAATATGAGGATTTATTTGAAGTATACTGTACATGGCTAGAAGGGATTCTTTAAAACCTCATACTCCCACATGTTATAAAAAGCATGGAAGACTCTTCCTCAGAGCATGGAAGACTGATGAAAGATTTAAGAAGAACAATTTCTCTGGAGAGAACTACATTTGTTGGGTAAATGTCACCTCCTTATCGTAATCTAGTGGGAAAGGTTTCAATGAACTATTTCAAGGGTTTGATATAATCGCCCCCCCATGAACGGCTTTCCTCAAAGTTCATCTAGCTAGCTCTACTGTTGAGGGTCACCTGCTAATATCAGTATTTCTAATATAGTGCTGCCATTCCTTAGGAAGAATCACATGATAACCTCATGTATTCTATGCAAAATTGCTTTTGAAAGGAAAAGAAATGCATAAAACTCAACCCTATGGAATTCACTGGTTTTACTATAAATGGCATCACTTGCAATAGTTGATCGAAAAGAACAATGAAATAGCTATTCAAGAACATAGTGGCTCCTTGCAGGAAGCAATACCCTGCTAATCTGAGATGTCATAATGGAGAAGGAAAATATACTTTGAATGAGCTACCAATACATTATACTATTTTTCTTATAAACAAAATACATGGGTCTAGGAATCAAAGTGTGGGAATGATAGTTGCTATTCTTCTTAATATAAATGAACACCCCAGCAAAAAGCAGAGTTTTGCTTTATAACACTATATGATTAATGGGCTTTGCTTGTTTAGGGGCTCTTAACCCCTAAGGAGAACTAATTCTACAAAAAGACACAAAGGTTTTAAATGAATTAGGAATAGAGACTGTCATTTTGTTATTTTGTGCTCTTCTCATGTTATTGAGCCAATAACAAGGCATATAATGTATATATTCTTATGGTAGATGGGGTAAACAATGAATGGCTATTAAGGTTATCAATCCTGGTTGTCAAGAGATGATCTGCTGCTGTTACACAGTGAGAACAAAGAAAACTGTTGGTAGCTGGCAGTTTCACTGGGGCATCTCTTAAGAACACCAAGGAACCTTCAGGAAGGAAGGTTTGTAGCATTCAACCACACAAACTCCTACACTCTGAGATGCTGGCTGCAACCAAGGAGAACATGGAATGGATGATGAGAAAAGGAAATGACAGTTATCAGTGTGATCTTGTTACTTATTGAGTAAAAAAGAATCATAGTCAAATATGTGAGTTATGTATGTAGCAGCATATTTTAACCAATTATTTGTTTTCCCCTCTGGCATTCCTCTGTTTCATATTACTCAATTGAGTTTATAAGTTATCAGTCCTGAGAAACCACATCTAGACATGATATACCATCAAATAGAAATGCTGAACTTTGACATGCACATAGTGAGAGTTGGGGCACCAGATCTCCCTGTAATGCAGTGGGACAAACTATTTTTGTATGTGCACTGGAGAGCTGCCCCATGGAGTTGTCATTGTTATAACAGACTTGAATGTACGGATAGAAAGATGGGAACAGAGGCTTAGTTACAAAAGAGTTGAGTTGTACCAGTCCTGTTTTCAGAACCAGCACTTGATCATAATCTGCAAGTTACATTTTCCATGCTTGCTTGCCAACTGGCTTCCCAGTAGATATCATCAATGAGAGACCCTCAGAGGAGACTGGGGTGCTATAGCATGTGAGAAGTCAAGATCGTTTAATTCTTCTCTCCTTCCACAGGGCATCTAGGCAACATCTGTGCTTCATGGTTCCAGCTCCTGCAGCACTGGCTCTTCCTCTGCATTCCTTCAAGACTTCCACCTGGCAGCCTGCACCATAAAACCAGCTTCCATGGAGGTTCCTTGAGCTATACTAATACTATCACTTCCCTTTGTTCCTCTGCTTCTTAGCTTTAGAGAGAATCATATAAGTGTTAGGCTAGTGGAGACAGATTTGTCTCTGTGAACCACATTTATGCTAGTTCTCACAGCATTTATTTTCAGAGAACAAGCAAGGGCCTTGTGTTTAAAACTGTGAGAATAGAAAACAATAATCCAGTCTTTGTTTGAACTCTGATTGAAGGATCATCAACCTTTTCTAAAATCTGTCAAAGACACTTGCATTCACAAAAAGTTTACTCAAGGTAATGTAAGTGCCACAAAATGGGGAGAAATATGGGTATGAAAGACACAACTATTTCAGATAATGTTGTCCCAAGTTATTTTGTCATTACAAATAATTCTTTACAGGAAATGTGCAGAGAAGAACTAAATAACTATTAAGAATTCATCAACATATATTTGTATTTCAAGAATCCAAAAACTAGCTTGCTACCCAAAGGAGACTTTCCTGTTGCAGTCATGATATACTTTAATTTTTTAGAGTGAGGAAAGGTAATTACAAGTGCTTAGTTTATCATGTTGTGTCAGTTACTTTTTCTTTTTTTTTTTTTTTGAGAATATTCTAAGTGCTCTAAACATGTCAAAGAAAAAGTTGGTTCTCCTTTTTTTAAAATAAAAACGTTATTACAAATCCTATCTAAAATAATGAGACTTACATATAACTCCTTTTTAAATTTCTGATTTTACAACTTAGAGCTAATCATTATTATATTTATCATGAACTAGAATGTAGCTCAAAATATTAGGAGCTCTGTTTTGTTCAAAGTTCTACCTTCAGCAGTTAGAAGAAAGTGTGGCACATACCAACAACATAAATATATTTGCAGGAACAAATGTCTGAATGCAAGAGTTAACAATTAAATAATATATTGAATCTACCAGAGAAGTTTCACTTAGACCTAGAAGACTGTTCTAAAAAAAATTACTATTGAGATTTTAGGTCTTTTTAAAAGAATCTGAATAGTTATTTCTCAAAGAAAAGATATACAAATAGCCAAATGGTATATAGGAGGGGGGGAACCTCAATATCACAATGAGATATCGCTTTATACCTTTTAGAATGACTGTTATATAAAAGAAAAAAAATATATAAGTATTGGTAAGGATTTGAAGTAAAGGGAACATTTGTACATTATTGTGGGAAACATAAATCAATACAATATTAAGGAAAACAGTGTGGAAATTCTTCAAATCATCAAAATCTGAACTACCATATGATCCAGCAATCCCACCGCTGGGTACATATCCACAGGCTATGGACTCAGCATTCAGAAGGTAACTGTCCTCCTATGTGCACTGCAGCATTATTCACAATAGCCAGGATATAGAATCAATCTAAGTGTCCATCAACTGATTAATGGATGAAGAAAATGTGGTATAAATACATAATAAAATACTATTTAGATTTTTAAAAGAAGGAAATGCTAACATTTTTTTAAGCAATATGGATGAATCTTGAGGACCTTATGTTAATTAGGCATAGAAAAGAGAAATACTGAATGATCTCTCTAATATGGAGTATATAACAGTCAATTTACAGAAACAGAGTAAAATGGTGGTTACCAAAGGTTAGAGATTAGTTAGGGTGGGGACTGTAGAAGTGTTGAGACATAACAATTTTTGAGATCCAAGATGGCAGGATAGAGGGAAGCTGCATTCTGTGTCTCCAGGATTCAAGTAGAGAATACTCTTTCTCTGGGAGTTATTAGAGGACCCCCGACAGCTACTCCCATGCAGGAATCACAGCTGCCATGCTCACACAGGTCCCCAGGCCTCAGCATCAGTGCAGGACTCCTGGCCACTTGCCCATGCAGGACCACTGGCATCAGCACCCACACAGGACACCTGGCCACTGCCCATGAGCAAGATCTGTGGTCGCCACTCCCATGTAGACTCCCACCTACCAACGTGGGGCTCCCCCAGTCACCTCCATCTTGGGACACTGCAACCCATGAAATATTGCTTTATAACTACATGTGGTAGCCTGTACCTGGGTACACTGCACAGGGTGTGAAGACAGCTGCCAGCCACAACACCGCACGCCACAGAGCTGTATCTCTAAACACACAGCCCAATGCTACCACTTGGCCTCACCCAATCCAACAACCCATCTCTGAAAGTGCCTGCCTCTATCTTGGGACACCTTTGCTGCCATCTTTAGTTGGGGCAACTCCCAGACTGGGACACTGGCTGGGGCCTAGAAGCAATAATAATGTACCTGAAGTCCCCAACTCCTACCTCTCCCCGGCAGCCACTAACTGGCACAGTGCTTGTATCTATGCATCTGGTCCATAGCTCACAAACCTGGTCCTGAACTGCCCAATTCAAAACAGCACTCTGTGACAGATGCACAGCCCCCAGAGCACAGCCCATAAGGTTCTTGATTGGAAAGTAAAAATGGAGGGGGTGAGTGAGATACAGTTAGAGACCAAATTAGAGACCAGGAATTGTGAGGTCTATAGGTGATATAAGGAGATAACAACATATGCCCATATCACACAAACAGGCCGCAAAGGAGATCCTTGTGTGCAATCTCCCATCAGGGAATGGCAAGTGCTATACCCCACCTCCAGAAGCTCTGCTCTAAGACCAATCCAACCGCCCTAATAACCTTCACTATCCTGAGGATGGAGATACCGGCAAATGACAATCCCCCACCTATTGAATGAGAAGAGAAGCAGGAAAGATACTGAACTCCAACGAAAACAATCCTTGTATCTTCTCTCAAGACTTATTTTCTCCCCCTGCCCTTTTTTTTTTTTTTTTTTTTGATTTCTTTGTCTCTCTTCTCCTGCCTTCACATCCCCAACATCTGTGAAACCAAGTACTTTTCATGAATTAGGCTGAGGACTGAGATGTCTGAATAGTATATTACAATTGTGTTGTATATTCTTTGATCTCCTATTTTTACACTTTTTATTTTTCTTAATATTTATGTTTGTTTTATACTCTCCATTGTCTTCCCACTTACTTGTCTTCCCCAAATTACTTTCTCTCCTTTTTCCTGCTACTAGCCAACTTCTTTAGATTCCTCTTTCATGCTTCCTAAGATCTAATAACTATATATCCTCACCTCCTACCTCCTTAATATCTCATCATATATACAACCCCTGGTTCTCTCTTTGTCCACCATCATAAACTATAGACCCTTTTGCCAACCTACGGTTCATATTGTAGAAAATAACTCAACTCTCCATTTCTATAAATTGTGACAAAACCATCAATGTCTTAATAGCAGCTATTTGGTTTAAGGCTGTATATTGTTTGTGTTGGGATCTGTTAATATTGTTCTCCCCCTTGAAGAAGAGGTATCCCTGCAGGGATATCAAAGCCTATAGGATAAAAACTGTGATACCTAGGATCCACAATGCTAGAAGGAAAGACAAATAAACAACAAGAAAAAACAAGGGAAGAAAGTGCCCGAAACAAACCAAGATATTACATTATTAGAATCCATGGCCAGCACAACAGAAGAAATGACAGAGAAGTAGTTTAGGATGTACATAATTAAAATGTTCTGTTAGTTAAAGGATAATATGAGAGAACAGAAACAGGTAGCAAAAGACCATTTTAAGAAAAGCTACAGTAAATACAGGAAGCAGAAGATTACTTCAATAAGGAGATAGAGGGTCTATAAGGAAAAACAACAGAAATTCTTGAAATAAAAGAAACAATAAACCAAATTAAAAACTCAATAGAAAGCACCACCAACAGATTTGATCACTTGGAAGACAGAACCTCAGATACTGAAGAAAAAAATATATAATCTTGAAAATAATGTTGACCACACAGTCAAGAAACCCTGAGCAGAACATTTAAAAAGTACGGGATAATACAAAAAGACCAAATTTAAGAATTATTGAGATAGAGGAAGGCATAGAGTTACAAACCAAAGGAATGAACATTCTAGTCAATGAAATAATATAAGAAAATTTTCCAAACATAAGTAATGAATTGGAAAAATCAAACACAAGAGGCTTACAGGACACCAAATGTACAAAATCACAACAGATCTACACCAAAGCACATTATAAAGAAAATGCCTAGCATACCCAATAAGGAGAGAATTTTAAAAGCCACAAGAGAAAGGAATAAGGTCACACATAGGGGGAAACCAATTAGGATATCTGCAGATTTTTCAACCCAGACCCTGAAAGGTAGAAGATGGTGAAACAACATGTACTGAGCTCTGAAAGAAAATGGATGCCAACCAAGAATCTTATATCCAGCAAAATTAAGCTCTAGATTTAATGATGAAATAAAAATCTTTGATGATAAACACAATTTAAAAGAATTTGCAAATAGAAAGTCTGCACTAAAGAACATACTCTGCACAATATTCCATGAGGAAGAAATGAAAAACAACACTGAAACCCAGCAAAGGGAGGTATTAAACTAAATGAAAAACCAATCAAATAAAAAACAAAGTCAAGTTAAGTACAAAAAATAAACAAAAATGATCAGGAATACAAATCATATCTCAATAATAACCCGAATGTTAATGGCCTAAACTCACCAATCAAAAGACACAGACTGGCAGTTTGGATTAAAAAAAAAAGACCCAATAATATGATGCCTTCAAGAGGCTGATATCATAGAAAAAGATATCTACAAACTGAAGGTGAAATGTTGAGAAAAAATATACCTCTTACATGGTTTATGGAAACAAGCAGAGGTTTCCATCCTCGTATCAAATAAAGTAAACTTCAACCCAAAATTAAGCAAAAGGGATTAAATTAGAAATCAATGATAGAGTAAAAAATAGAAGCTACTCCAACACATAGAGACTAAATAATGTGCTATTGAATGAACAATGAAGAAGACATCAAGGAGGAGATTAAAACATTTTTAGAGGTAAATGAGAATGCTGGTACAACATATCAAAATCTTTGGGACACTATCAGGCAGTACTAAGAGGAAAGTTCATTGCATGGAGTTCACTCCTTAAAAGAAGAAAAAGTCAACAAATAAATGACCTCACATTACATCTCAAAGCCCTAGAAAAAGAAGAAAAACCAACACCGAAAGCAGTAGAAGACAGGAAATAATTAAAATCAGAGATAAAATCAATAAAATTGAAACAAAAGAAACAATTAAAAAAATTTATAAAACAAAAAGTTGGTTCTTTGAAAAATAAATAAAACTGATAAACACTTAGCCATGCTCATGAAGAGAAGGAGAGAGAAAACTCAAATTACTAACATCCATGTTAAGAAAGGAAATGTCACAATGGACACAATAGAAATATAGAAGATAATTAGAAATTATTTTGAAAACTTGTACTCCAATAAAAAAGAAAATATTGAAGGCATCAACAAATTTAAAGTCACATGATTTGCCCAAACTGAATCAGGATGATATATACAAGTTAAACAGGTCAATTTCAAGCAATGAAATAGAAGATACCATCAGAAGCCTACCAACTAAGAAAAGCCCAGGACCAGATGGATACACAGCTGAGTTCTACAAGACTTCCAAGAAGAATTAATACCAATACTCCTCAAATTATTTCATGAAATAGAAAAAAGGGAACACTTCCAAATTCATTCTATGAGGCCAATATCACCCTGATTGTAAAACCAGACAAAGACACATCAAAGAAAGTAAACTTCAGACCAATATCTCTAATAAACATAAGAGAATGCACCATGATAAAGTGGGGCTCATCCCAAGGATGAAAGATTGGTTCAAAATATGTAAATCAATAAATGCAATTCATCATATCAATAGACTTAAACATAAGAATCATATGATCATCTCAATAGATGTCAGATTAGGCCCCAACTTCCTTAATAAGACTCCAAAGCACAACAATTACAATCAAAATTCAATAAATGGGATGGATTCAAACTAAAAAGCTTCTTCTCAGCAACAGAAACAATTTGTGAGGTGAATAGAGAGCCTACATCTTGGGAGAAAATTTTACCCCTCACACATCAGATAGAGCACTAATCTCTAGGGTATATAAAGAACTCAAAAAGCTAAACACCAAAAAAAAAAAAAAAAAGCCAAATAGCCCAATCAATAAATGGGCCAAGGAATTGAACAGACACCTCTCAGAAGATGATATACAATCAATCAACAAATATATGAAAAAATATTCAACATCTCTAGCAATTAGAGAAATGCATATCAAAACTATTCTAAGATTTCATCTCACTCCAGTCAGAATGGCAGCTATTATGAATACAAAAAACAATAAGTATTGGTGAGGATGTGGGAGAAAAGGTACACTCACTCATTGCTGGTGAGACTGCAAATTGGTTCAGCCAATACGAAAAGCAGTATGGAGACCTTGGAAAATTGGGAATGGAACCAATATTTGACCCAGCTATCCCTCTCCTTGGTCTATACCCAAAGGACTTAAAAACAGCATATTACAGGGACACAGCCACATCATAGCAGTACAATTTACAATATCTAAACTTGAACCAGCCTAGATGTCCTTTAGTAGATGAATGGATAAAGAAAATGCGGTGTATATATACACAATGGAATATTATTCAACATTAAAAGTTAATAAAACCATGGCATTTGCAGGTAAATGGATGGAGTTAGAGAAGATAATGCTGGATGGAATTAGCCAATCCCAAAAAGCCAAGTGCCGAATATTTATCCTGATATAAGGATGCTGATTTATAATGGGGTTAGGGGTGGTGAAGTATGGGAGGATTAGAGGAACTCTAGATAAGGTAAAGGGTGGGAGGGGGAGGGAGGGGGCATGTGGTTACAAAAGATGGTGGAATGAGAAAAACATCATTACCCTAAGTATATAGGGTATAAAGACATGTATAAAGACATGAATGGTGTGACTATACTTTGTGTACAACCAGAGATATGAAAAATTGTGTTGTATATATGTAATAAGAATTGTGATGCATTCTGCTGTCATATAATAAATTTGATTTAAAAATAAATAAATTTAGAAATTAAAAAAACAGAAATCCCATGTTGTTTAAGAGAAATATATTTTCCTCACCTCTGCTCACATATAAGTTTCTAAGATGGTTCTAGAAGATGTTGCTTTAAAGTTATTTCCTATATATCACATCTGTGTCACAGATAACAACTTGCCCATCTGGGAAGAAATCATCCACACACATTTTATTATCTTAAATTCTCCATTCAAAGTTTTACACTAGAATTTCCTCTCATTGGAAGGAAGCTAGCATTTGATTACACTGTGTTAATCACCAATACATGGATTTGTAGATTATTCACACTGGAAAAAATTTTTAATACAAATACTTTATTTCTAATTATTTTCTGAAGGCAGAAATGTTGGTTATAAATTTTGTGAGAAAAATAAAAGAACTAATTTTTCCTTAATTAGAACTTACTGGTTATTTAGGTCAGTATCTAGCTATATTTTTATCTTAGACTCAGTAGGAGTCATGGCTAAAATCTTAATTACATAAAATGAACATGTATCATTCGCTTTTTGAATATAAAAGAGTCTGCTTCAAAAGTGGAGGGATTTTCTCTCTTCTCTTATTCTCAAGTGAAGTATGTGACTATTGCCACTGGATGGCAACCAAAGATACAGAAACAGTGGGAAGGCATAAGAAGCAGCCTGAAGAGTCTCGCATTTCAAAAGGAATTTAAGAGGATATTACTTTAAAGGAAAATGCATGTCTATATGTAAAAAAATATAGAAGTAATTATAATTTATGCATTAAATGGAAATTGTTTAATTAAAATATAGTATATTTTAATGAATCATATTTTACTGTATTTTGAGAAAAATGATCTAACATCATGATAGTCTGATTCTTATTCATTCAAAGTAGCTCAGAGTGTAATAAATGTTTAAAACTCCACTTCCAATGTATTCCTTTGATGCAATCTTCATTTAAAGAAAGGAGAAGTGAGAAAGAATGGGAAGTATAGTCTACAGTACTTTATCAGAGGCAATATTGCCAAGATAAAGATCATTGGCTTTGAAAAGGAATTTTAATCCCCAGTGCCTGATGAGTCTATGAAACAGGGTATATATATATTTTTTTATTTATCTGGGCAACAGTTGGCTCATATATGAAAAAAATACCTATTTCATAGCATTGTAATAGGGAAAAACTTTGCAGGCAAAGTTGTCAACTGCAATAAAAGGCATATAAAAGACACAAAGCTACAATATGATAAAATTGGATGACTTTTGATTATACATGACTTCATTACAAGCAAGATGTTCCACATATTACCTCTCACTCATTCTGTGTGATGCTTTTCTAAACAATGTCTTATAAATAAGTTTAGACTTTTTTAGTGAGTCTTGAACCAAGTAAACATCCTCTTTTTTTTTTTTTTTTTTTTTTTTTCTGTTCAATGGCTTTTACTTATCGCCACAGTATGGCAAGTGCTCTGTTAGACTGAGTTTTTAGGTATTCCTCCTTTAGGTTGGGAGTCAGTGTTGGACAAGTAAATCTAGCTTTAAATGATAACAACCATCTTATTTTTGATAAGGATACTTCATTAAGCAAGTCAGTGGTATATCAGGCTGAAAAGAACTAGCATCACTTTTAGACTAAAGAGGGTAAAAGAAGTGCCCTTATAAAGAGAAGAGCAAGCTCCAAATCACAGGGCAAGTATATGAGAAATTCTACACTAATGGAACATAAAGCACATACAGGGGATGTAAAAGGAAAGTACATTAGGTTAGACACATTTAGGTAAATACTAGCCTCAGGCATCAAGCAAAAAAGCTAGATGTCCATCTGAACTTCTGAAATGGCAGGCATTGGAGAATTCATTAATTAAAACAACCCAATGTTCGTATTTATATTTTTGGAAAACTACTGTGTAAGTTGTATTAGGATGGAAGATAGAGTTAATTATGTGACCAGAGACCCAGAGATGAATGAGAATCCAGTTTAATGGATAAAGAATGGAGATGGGAATAGGAGGAGATGGCCTAGAAACTACTGAAGTGCAGAAGACCAAGACCAGTTCCATAATCTTTGGTTTGAATGCTCAGTTTAACTTTTGCTTTGTATACTTCATTTAACTAGCTACTCAGATGAACCTAATAATATAAGCATCGCTTGGATTCCTAAAGATTTTGCTATAGTTTTTCCTGAAAGATGTTGTAAAAAGAACAAAAGTACCAGTTTGGCCCTCTAGTGAGTTGTTTCATAGCCAAGGCACATTTTTGTTTTTTAAGAATTCTGAAAATCCTTTATGAAACTTTTGCATATGAGAATTTGTGGACTCTGATGAAATGAAGTTGATGTTTGAGAAAGTAGTTTTAGCTGTCTTTAGAATTTAGACAGCACTTGAGTAGTGTTTATGAAGGTGGGCTTTCTGAAGTACCACTGGGGGATGAGCTTCAACTGACTGTTAGCTGCTTAGAAAAGACAGCCTGTGGTGGTATAGAGACAGGCACACCCCTGAGATTCCAACAGTTAAAACATGTTACTCTGAAGAAGTTACCCAACTATTCTCTTAAAATTTTTTTAAATGGATTTTAGGAAGTGCTTTTAGATGCTGAGCAAGGACACTGAGGAAAACAAAAGTTAGAAGTGTTGGTCCACAGATTGAAGAAGAGCAAATAGAACCTTCAGGTTCCTGTCTAGGATCCAAATTTACTCAAAATCCAGATCAATCTTACATCCTTACATCAAGGTAATGTTTTAATTAATAGACGAGAAATTTTGTATGGAACCTGGAAATGTAAGACTTCAAAAAATTTACAAGACCTTTATAAAATATAACTGTCCTTGTATATCTAAGTAACGAGTCAACAGAATTAATTCTGGAATTGAGCACTGACATTTCTATAATCATGTATCATTTTCAAAAAGTATGGATTCACATGTTCGCATGACTTCACATACTGAGTTTCTCTACATATGTAAAGATGAAAAAGTGGACTGTTTGATTCAGATCACAACACTCCCAGAGCACAATAGCTTAACCAAGAATAGACGGCAACTTCCTTATTCCTTCAATGAATGCTGGTTCAAAAAGTGGGGGAAAAATAAAAACACCAAAAGAATACAACAAAAAACCCAAGCAACAATTTTGTTGTAGAAAACAAACTATTTTCATTAAATGCTAATTAGAAACACAGAATTACCTCTTAAATTAAAATGACAAATAATCAAAATGTCTTGATTCTATATTATCCAGTAAAGAAAGTAATGTTGATGAGGGAGGAGGAAGAAAGGAAATCCTCAAAAATGAGAAAGGAAAGGATTTGATTGTTTAGAGGATAATAAATTATGCACAGTCCTGAGGGTTAAAGGTTAGCAGGAAGGGCTTTAAAAGCAATTTTATTGGGCAGTTACACATTACAATGTTAAATAGGTGTGTGTTGGAAGGAGCTAAAAAGAGCTTTTGAAGGATCATGGAAAGAGATTTAATTATTTTCTGATGGTTGCATGATGGTTGGCAACAGATTGGGATTTGAACCATAAATTCGACTGCAACACTGTCTTATTATGTGGGCCATACCAGACACTTGAAAAATATTCATACTTACAGTGTACACATATGTGCTGTTTTTGAATGAAAAATTACACTAGTTATGTTCACATCCATTTATTTAGTTGTTTATCACTGACATGTGATAAATTTATTAGGGACTGGAACTGAAGCATAACAATGAAAATAACATGATCTGGCATCAGATTTCTGGTGTTAGCTCTGCTATTTGCTACTGATAGAATCTTGACTTAGTGACTTATATCTCCAATCCTTGTTTTCTCTTTCTCCTTAATAGGGTAGTTGTAAAAAGATAATACAAAGTACTTAGCTATAGCTAGGCTTCGAGGAAGCAGTAATGTTCTCTAATTAACTAAACAGCATCCCAATATTGACAAGTAGGCTGTCAAACCCTACAAGGTTCTATAAACAAACAAAGCTACATTAACCTAATTTCCAGTTCATTGTGTCTGTTCCTCTTCTCTGGATAAATATTTCAGAAAGTAGGATTCTAGGTATCCATGGTCCCAGGTTCACTTTGCCATATATCTGAATTATGCTCAGATGAAACCTGGGACTCTCAATCATGAAACCATCTAGGGATAGACATATAAGCAAGTGATTAAAGTATGTCTTAGGTAAATGCTCTCACAGAGGTACATACCAAATGCAAGCAACTGCAGAGAAAGAAATGGCCAGTTGATCAAGTCTTAGAGGCGACATTTAATCTTGATTTTGAAAGACTGAGACAAAAAAAATATATACTCAACAAGACCAATATTTACCCCAACCCACAGAGATATGAAGAGGTATATTTAGTATTCCTGAACTGGAGACATATGGGAGAGAGTAGAAAGATAGAGTAGAAAGAGAGATAGATCTGAAGACGCAGAAAAAAATTCATACTGTGAAGGAATTTATACGTACTGAACTGAATTGTTGATTTTTTATGGAGAAATTATCACAAGGGAGGATGGCACAAAGATGCAAGTGGATGGAATAAAAATCCAGAGGGAATGGGAAATGAGGACCAAAGTGAAAGAGGAATGGTGGCAAAACAGAAATACTAGCACAATAAAAAGGGAGGAACACAATTCCAAGTTAATTTCCTACTGAGTATTCCCTAGCCTAGCTCTGTATATATTTTCAGGTCAGTGTACTTGTAGACAGTCACATATACACAATTTGCAACTAGACAAATAGAAATGCAACATTAATTATAACACAAATGGTAGAGAAGAATGGAGTGTGAGAAAATAACTCTTCGTTTAGTTTTATGTTTGGCAGTCATTTGTAATACATAATTTTTTCCATATTTATTATATAGATTATAGAATATATCAGAATGAGCAGGTTGAAAACTTGTATTACAATGAGGTGAATGGAAAATGCTATATGAAATACACATTTTCCCATAGAACTGTTAAACATTAGGCTTTATAGACTTAGAACGTGTTCTTCATCTCACATCTGGGGGTCTTCCTTTGGGGAACAGAAGGAGAAGTCCACCATTCGCAACAATGTCTGCCCACGAGCTGCATCTTTAATACTGAGGACTAAGATAAGTAAGGTTGAGCACAGATGGCCCTTTGGGAGTAATCAGATGATGGTAGTCTCTTTCCTGTAGTACAGTCTAAGGAATTCATTTTAGAACACCACTTTGAAATATCTTTTCTTCCCATTTTTATTGGTACATTACAGTTGTATATAATGGTGGAATTTGTCAATAAATATTCATACATGCACATAAAATAACAATATGATTTGGCTAATATCATTCCCTCATATTTCCCCTTTCCATCCTCTCCACCCTCTCCTGTCCCTTTCCTCCATCCTACTGGTCTCCCTTCAATATCCATACGATCTTTAAGTACATAAATAATTTCAAATATCACATATTTTATATAAACTAAAATACAGGCAATAATCTGATGTTTCTCAACTTTTTGTCATTGGGTTGAAGTATTTGCAACTTGACTTACAATGTTTCTTAATCCTTTCAACATCATCTCACATGACTCCTTTGCCACCTACTACCAACTCTCACACCCTGCCCCAAAACATATCACTCTCTTCTTTAACCAGAACTCTTGCTCTCCTGTGTGCTGGTTCCCCACTATAGCTGATATCTTCTCCACATGGAAAACCCTTTTCTTCCCTTACCCTTTTCCTTTTAACTACAGCTACTCCTACTAACCTCACAGGTCTCTTTGAAATGATTAAACTCTGTTAAATCACTTTCCCTAGAAGTGTCTGATTGTTGAAGCAGTTTTTTGGGGGAAATGCTCTAAGGGGAATGAAAATGACAGAAACAAGATAGAGCAGGAGATACAAGTTGTAACAAATGAGGGTTGGGGGGTGTCAGCTGGCATATAATGTCCTCTGGTCCCACCAGGAAGCAATAAAACAGAAATTGCAACATGGAGTTCATTCCACTTGGAGGCACTGGGGCTGTTCCTGTGGACCTCAATGGGAAAGTGGGGGTTGAGGAACCAACAATGGCTACTGCCATCCTGAACTGACTCTGACTTCCAGGTGCCTCTCCAATATACTCCCATAGCACCCTGCGCTACACTATCCCATGACCCACAGGGGTGATTCCCAGGGTGGCAAGGATCACTGCTATGTATTATTAATGCCCTGATCTACAGCCTCACACGTGGTAGGCATGCAATAAAGATTGTTAATGTTCAACTGAGAGGAAGTTAAAGTCCCATAACAGAAATTTTTCAATAGGAAATTTCTTTTGAAGCAGTTTACACTGTAAAATGTCAAGCTATTTGTACTTGTTTGCATGCAGTTACAAACCATCTGCTTCACTGAGGTGGAGTAAAGAGAAAGAATGTTGATGTTCACATGCATTTTGTAAGAATCCCTTGGACAGGTGCAATTTTGCTCCATACTGTACCACCCAAAAGTTGCTCTTCAGTTTCTTATGAATTAAACACAAAACATTTGTTTTGTTGGTGAAATCTTCAGGAAGCTGAATAGTTTGTCATTTGGGCTGTTACAAAACTTTCAGAGAGGAAAGCAAAGCATTTGCAAGTAAAATGAACAGGAAACTGCTAATTAGGAATCCCAAAACAACAATATGTTTTCTCAGGAACAGCATCACATTTTTTTAAAGATAAGTAATAATAAAAATAATAATAAAGTTTGTGGGTGAATAGTTCCCAAAAGATACACATGACAAAGCATGATAAATGACGTTAATATAAATAGTAAAGGATTGGGTCTGCATAGGCATTATGATGCTTTCTGTGTTGAATTGGACAGAGTCCCAAAGAGAAGCTGACTTGCATGTCTGCATGAATAAATTCCTAATTAGCTGTCCAGTCCTGAAGCTTTTACATTCTACAAATAGCTTGATTGCTGGTCTGGACTAGACAGGCAATTTTAGCCAAGGAATACTTAAAAATTGTAAAAGCAAACATTATTGAAAACCATGTTCAAAATAAAAATCTTTATCCCAAATACCTGCACTGAAAATTATATATAAACATTCAAACTTCCTTAGAGACAGTCTTTTTTCAGTCCTAACATTTCTTTTAAATGAAATAACCATCATTAATAATCCATGAGTTTTCCTTCCAGATTTTTCTGCAGTTGCTATATTAAGAATAGGTAGGATTAATCTTTACCTTATATTTATCTTCAGTTACTCAGCAGTCTACTAGGATCACTATTTAGAAAGCCCCAAACAGTCATTAGTATGCAGAATTCAACATTATTATATTTTGAATATGTTTATGAAAGAATGGTTATCTTAAAACACTTCACCTCCTGACTGTTAAAGATCCAAATGTGTTTAAATAATTAATTTCCATTGGTGATACTAAATAGCTAAGGAGGATGTGATCAATGCTGTTCTTCCGGAAATATGCAATACTTAAAATTCCATCTGTGTTAAAGGCTTCATCCATTTGAAATACAAAATTCATTTTGTAGAAGGTGCTCTGTATATCAAAATAGAATCCTATCATATATCAAAACTGCTCTAAAATCTTCATCCAAATGAGAATCTCAGCACATTTCTATAATATGATTTGTAATATCATGATATCTGAACCCCTTGTGATAGAAATGTTATTCTTTCCTATTTAAAAAAAAAAAACTCTAAAAATCTTAGGGGGGAAAAACATAATTATTTCAAAAAATAATTGTGGTGCCTTAAGATAAGGTTCTCATACTTGAAAGACATCATCATCTGGAAGCCTTGTTAAGACATAGAATCCAGGCCCCAACTCCTGCAGTTTCTGATTTACTAGAGGCCCAGGGTTTGGGGACTGAGACTCTGGGAACCACACACTGGGAACTACTGAACATAAGGTTTATGAAATAAAAATATATTTAAGAATCAAGTTCTTAAAAGTTTTTTATTATCTCCTTCTGGGAATATCAAGTTGCATTTCTCCTGAAGATCTTCATGTAATATAATTGGCATTTCCCTTAATCATCTTTATTCTTCACTAATGAATTAGATGACATACAATATACCTATTTTATTGTTTAAAAAATCTTTAAGGGAAAAGAAGAGTGATTAAATGGAAAGAAGGCAAATCAACACATAAATTTCAAGAAATAGAGGCAAATGTAACACCACCTATGACTACACAATTATATTCCTGATTATATGGTTTTATATTAGGAAAATCAGGTATAAAGTAATAATTTCTATGTAATTTCCAAATGCCATCACTTGTGTTTTCAGTATCTGGTTAACTTTTTTTTTCTTTTTAATTATACCATCTCTATTGTCTCTATACTATAGTACTAGTGAATTTCTAAGTTTATGACATACATCACTTTAAAACATAATACACCATTTCCTGATAGACCCATGTGCTCTAATAAAAAAACTATAGGAACTCTAATTTTTTTAAAAAAAAGATAAGAGCAGTCATCACCAATGATGAAGTACTCTCCTTATCCTTAGCCATCTCCAGATATGGTATGGGTACCACGTGTGATTTTGGTTTTGGTTTTGTCTCACAGGGGTTGGTAAAGCAGTTTACAGTCAGTTCTACTAGTCCACTACTGGGCTGACTTTCAGTGTAGCAACCATCGACATTCTTTAAGTTCAATACAATTCATTTCTCAAATAATTATAAACAACACTGAAAAACATTTAAAATTTGTTATTTGCTTTAATTTTATTTGCCAATTTGCTTAAATTTTATTTAAAATGCTTATACATTTCAATATATTGTTCTTAAGCAAGATATCTTTCTACATCTTATACAAATGACAATTTTCCCATCACATAACAAAAATGACTTGATTTTTATTTTTAATTGGTTTTTTAAAAGTACATGGTAAAAAAATTACAAAAGCACATAGAAAATTAATCGATTTTTCCTCATAAACTTATCATCCAACTCTCTTCTTCCATAGTTATTTCAATATAACTACCTATAGAGCTACCTCTTTTTAAAAATCAAATGGTATAGTCCATTATTAAAGTAAACCATAATTATTTGCCTACTAAAGAACATTTTGGTTATTCCTATCTTATGCTAGTTGTAAACTATTTTGAATGATTTCTACAAGTGAAATAGGTGATTCAAATGTCATGTGCCTTTGAAATACTGATATATTTTGCCTAGTTGCCCTCTGAAAACACAGAAATAATTTTACCTCTTATTGGGATATAGAAATATCTTTGCCTTCATGCCTTGGACAATGCCCTGAATTTTAAAATTTCATGACATTTGCCATAATAATAAGCAAAAAAAATACTTATTGGATTTTTATTCAATTGCATTTATTTGATTTGTTAGAAATTCTTTAATTTGGTTTGTGTAGGGGCAAAGGGAAATTTCCTCTATGCCTTCTGAATGTTTGCTGGAATAAACTGACAAAGAAAGTTTAACTGGAGAAAAGACACACAAATTTATTATATGCATGGAGACAATCACATAGTATAATTTAACACTAGCCCAAGGAGATTCAGAAACTTATATACCCCTTTTTCTGTAGGGGAGGGGGAGAATAGGAATGTATGCAATACCTAGGAGGAACAATAAATGATTTTTAGGGGAATCCTATCAACTTGGGAAACACACAATGTCTGGCACAAAGTCCATTTAGCCTGGAGAACAGGCATTGGCTTCAAAATCATTCTCTTTGGAGTACTGAATGAAACCTAAATAAAAGACAAAAGTCTGTCCAGGTATGTTAATCAATTTCAGTCCTTCTTCCTGTTTAGTCTCCTCTGATTAATTCCTGACACAGAATTAAAAAAAAAAAAACTCTTAAGTATGGATTTCTATAGTTTGAATGTTTGTCTCCCCCCAAATGCATGTTGAAATTGCCACTGTAAATATAGTAAGAGATATGACTGTTACAGGACTGTTAAGAGGCAATTAGGCCAGGAGGGCTCTGCCTTTGTGAGTAGGATTAATTCCATTGTAAATGAGAGAATTCTGCCCCCTTTTCCTTTTGCCCTTCTGCTAGGTGATGATTTCTGCCATGTGAGGATGCAGAAAGAAAGCTCTCTGTAATACCAGTATCCTAATCTTGGACTTTTCAGCATCCAGAGGTATGGGGAAATAAATTTCTTTTCTTCACAATTTATCCAGTCTTAGATATTCCGGTATAGAAATAAAAAACAAAACAAAAGATCTGAGTGACAGTAGCATTTTATATTCTACTGAGGTGATTCTGGGTGGGTTCTGGATGGGACCAGTCACGAGAAAGACCAAGTCATGATTAGAAACTGGAACCTTCAGCCTTACCCCCTGATGCTTCAGGGAGTGACCCTCCATAAAAATCCCAGAAGTACAGATTTCTAAGAGTTTCCAGGTTCCAGAGAATGTGGAAGTGCAGGGTAGACGAGGTGTTCCAGAGAGCCACAGAAGACTACATTCCTTCCTCCATATATTGCTCTATGCATTTCTCCCATTTGTTCCTAGGTTGCATCTTTTTAAATAAAAGGATAAAAGTAAGTAAAGTGTTCCCCTAAATTCTGTACATTATTCTAACAAATGATAGAATTCAAGAATGGGATTGTAAGAACCTGCAATGTGTAGCCAAGTCATACAGAAGCTATAGGTAACTGGGAACCTACTACTTTTTTTAGATTGGCATGTAAAGTAGGGAGCAGTCCTCTGGGACCAAGCCCTTAACCCCAGGGGTCTGTGACAATTCAGATTATGTCAGACAGAACAGAATTGTAGGACATGCAGTGTCTGAAGAGCACTAGAGAATCTTGTAGTGTGGGAGACACCCCTATATTTAGTCACTGAAGTTTTCTGTATTGCCTATGAGCATACAGGGGAAAAAAAAAAGTTTGTTTTTTCCTGTCTTACAGTTTGAAAACTCCAATGACCTCTCAAATTTCCTAGAACGAAATCCAGACTTCTTCCCTGGCTCATGTGATCCAACATTTGCCCCATCTACAATCTCATTCCAGACAATCCACATCATTCTGCTCTGCACATGCTGATCTCCCTTCTGTTCCTCAGACACACAAAGCATGATGTTCTCTGTAGTTGGAATGCTCACATCTTCCCTTATGTTCAGCTTAAATGTGATTTCTTTTTAGAGAAGTTTTCCCTGGATACCTCATCTAACATAGCCTCCTCCTTCACCCCCACTCTAGAACATCAGCCCACAAGAGTGCAATCTGACACCTTGTTCATCACCCAGAGCATTACTTATGATGATTCATTTTATTTAGCTCAGCTAAGCTACTGTACTCAGGAGTTTGGTCAAATAACAATCTATATGTTGCCGTGAAGATTTGTTTTTAGGTTTGATTAACATTTACATTAGTAGACACAGTATAAAGAATATTACTCTCCATAATGTGGGTGAGCCTCATCCAATCAGCTAAATGCCTTTGGAGAAAAAGCAACGGTCCCCAGAAAATAAAGAAATTCTACCTCTAAACTGTCTTTAGACTCAACAGTGCAACATGAACCCTTACTGGAATTTCTAGCCTACAAGCTTCGCTGAAGATTTTTAAATATCCAGGTCCTGCAATTACATGAGCCAATTCCTTAAAGTAGCTCCCTGTCTCTCTCTCTCTCTTCTAGCTAGCTAGCTAGCTAAATATTTTTGTTTGATACAAGATAAGCTAAACTCATTTATGCTGAAATCTTGTGATGTCAAAAAGTCTATATTCTGTCTAGAGTAATTCAAAACAATCCATTTATATTTGTGTGTGTGTGTGTATATACATACACACATATATCTCTCTGTGTGTGTATATACAGACATACACACACACACATATACGTGTATGTGTTATAAATTGTTTAAATCATAAATGTGCCCCCAAAAGTCCATATTGTAAAGACTTGGTCCACAGATGTGCTACTGGGAGTGTCACGACCTACTTTTAAGAGGTGGGGCCTTGTGAGTGGTCTTCAGGTCATTGGGAGTATGCCCATGAAAGGGTTGGTGGCACCCTAGCCCCTTTTCTCTTTCCCTTCTTCATTTCCCAGCCATGAGGTGGGTAGTTTGGGTCTGCTGTTTGCTTCCAACATAATGTGTTCTCTGCATAGGACCAAAGCAGTGGGGCTAATCATGACTGAAAGCTCCAAAACTGTGAGCCAAAGTAAACTGTTTCCTTCATAAATTGATGTAACTCAGCTATTTGTCTCAGTGATGGAAAGTTGACTAACACTGTATTTGTATGTGTATAACAATATGTATGCATGAGTAGGAATATAGATGTACATAATATACATATTTATCCACGTATATATAAAACAAAAAGATTTCAGAACAATGGGAGAGAATCAATCACGCACACATTTGAGAGAAAGAGAAGAGAGGCACAGCCTTTTTTCTGATCAATAACTAACATGCTATCCACAAAGGCACAGCAAGTTCTTTGACTCTGGGACTATCATCTTATAGCTCTTTCTAGCCCACAGAGTATCATCACTTACCTCTGTAGAAATACATATTTCAATATGATAAGCATGATGTCAAATTCAATAGTCATGACACGATTCCAAGCCAACAGTTTCATATACTTTTTAATACTTAGCAATACTTTGTGTATTTAAATATGTCATGCTCACTAGACACATTTAAAGTAAATGGGTTTATTTTGTATCAAACAAAAGTACATTATACATAGAAAGTCAGTTTAAGGGATTGACTCATGTATTTACAGGGGCTGAATATTCTAAAATCTTCAGGGAAGGTTGTTAAGCTAGGTTTTTGATACAAAATAAGTTAAAACAAAACAAGTTTACTCTAACTTCTTATTGATTTAATGATTCAATCAATGAACCTTAAAATGTCTAGATTCTACCTAGAATAATTTTAAATGACCCACATTTAATCCATACATATAATTGATTGTATTTTATATTTAATCTGTGTAAACGAATATATTTGCAACATCACATACCCTACCAGCTGAGAAACTATCAATAAGGCTTTAGATTATTAGGCAGAAGAGTTTTCTTGCTATCAAAATTACATAAAATGGGTCCCCAAAATGGACAACTTTGTATCAATTAAGGTATAGGTTGTCTGGGGATGATAAAGGGAACTCAAGAGTCACAAGGCATTTCTTAAAATAGAAAGATGATTTTTTAATAGTAATAATATTACAGCCATATTATGTAAAAATAATCAAGCACTATGCTGAAGTGAGCAGAAATCAAAATTTTATTTGTATATCCCCTTCCCCAACCATTGTTTAGAGCTTTATTTGTAGAGAATAAACGGATTTTTAGGCTTTTTTTTTTTTCAAAAGTGAGATCCATTTCTTTCATGATGCTGAGATTCTTGAGTTTCTTACTCATTACCTCAAATATTTATAACATCCACCTTCTATGACTATGATCATATAAAATTGTTTAAAGATGTAACTTTGAAAATGGATAAATGAACACAAAAAATAATTTCTATTCATCTGTTGCCCTAAGAATACAAATAAATAAAAAATATCTCACTTCAGAGTAGTCATGGGGAAATAAAAATTTAGAAAAAGAAAATATATAATTATGCTATTTGTGCAAGCCAAAATATACCATAGTACACATGTTACTCTTATTAATGTGCAAGTAATTTCAAACCAGATTTCTGAAACTCTTTTTAACAATATCTATCAGTTTATTGATTTAGTTGCTTATTTACTTATTTTGAGAAATGTATCAGAAAACAAGCATTTGACAGTTAGGCAATAAAACTTGCTCATAATTGATAAGCTATTTTTAGAAATTAAATGAGAATACACTGGAGTCTATTTTAGGGAAAGAAATATGAATAAATGACTATTCTTTTTTCATTTCTCTTCTAGTAGTTTACTGAAAATGTAATAAATCATTCCATGATAAATTTATAGACTATAATATGAAAATTCAGGAACTAATAATCAAAGTAAAAATATTTACATTCATTTTACTGACAAGGGAATAGCTTTTCAGACAGAAGCCCAATATAAAAACAAGTGCAAAATAATAAACTCTCTGACTAAACTAAGATTTGGCATCCTGGAGTCCTTTAAGGTTGCTGATGTTTTGCAATAACACAATCTGGAAGTCACAATCTATGGAACTGCAATGAAATCCATATCCCCACAGATAACAACTTCTGTGCTAAACAGACGGGAAAATGTCCTTTAAGTTTCCACTTCAGTGAACTTTCATCTTGCTGTCTTATATCTTTTTATTTTCCTCTGCTAGATGCCTTGTACAAGCATGTAACAAGTTAAAAATAGTCCACTTGTACAGTGTCAATATGGGGAGAAACTGAGCAGGCACATGGTGATGGCGGGTGTTCAACCTCATTTTGTTCTAGGGACCCTGTTTATAATACACATTTGCTTCAAAAATTCAGTGGATGAGGGGAAGTGACAATGAATACAGCAGCCTTAGAACTGTCATGTCATCCAAAACAATCTGTCGTATGATGCACTGAAATTTAGCATGGCTGAAGAGATTTATTTCCAGTCAACTGATGGTTCATTGTGATCAACTGTAAGCCTGACCAGTGATTCATTCCTCAACTACTGCTCAGGAACAAAAGTTTTCTTTTGATTTCTGTAATGCTTTGTCTTTGTATCTTAACTTTAAGTTCTCCCATGACAAATATGATTTATCGATTGTACAAGACAGAACATCCCTGCACAGTTGCAGTATTTAATGAACTGCCTATTAAGATAGATTTTCCCTACTTCTAGCCCTAATGAGATAAACTTCTGGTGTATTAATAAAGGATTATCTCTTACTCTCAACCCCAAGTCCCTAATATTGATTTTTGTTATCTCGTAAACTAACCTTTGCACATAATTGTTTTCCCAATGGGCGTCTTCTGATCCAAGATAGAATCCATCCAGTGAAGAGAGACATTCAGTACAAGAGAGAAAATGTATGTACCTTGTTTAATCATAATATGATTTAATAGTTGTTGCATGTTTACTATGTGACAGCTAGTATTCTAAGTTTTTTATATAAATAATTCTTTTCATTTTCAAATACTAGGTAAGCATTGCTTCAACCATATTTTAAAAATAAGAAAACTCATACACTTAAAGTTTAATAAATATACCTAAATTTATATTAGTAGTAAGTGGCTAATCTTTATCAAGAACCTTGGTACCTTGGCTCTTGAACCAATGAGTTTTATCAGCTTTCTGAATGAATGGGTATACTATAGTGAATGAGAGAAGAGTTCATTCTAAGTAGTTAGAACATGACCATGAAGCGGAAATGAAGAGACCAGCAAGAAGGAGAAAACAATCTGAAAGATTTTGCACAAATGGAAATAATGTGGTATAGAGGCCTCCAAACTTGGAGCATTTCACTGAAGAATACATTTGCTCCTAATCTCTCTCTTGCTTCCAAGTTTTTTGATTAAAATTGTATCTGATCTTAAACATCTTGTAAACTAATCACATCTGAATTTGTTCATGATTTGTCTCCTCTATATTCTGATCTACATAGGAGATAAGCATAGGTCTGTCTTTTCCATCACTGTAACCCCACTGTCTAGAACAGTGTATGTGACAGAGTAGATACCCAACAAGTTGATTTTATTATGCTTTCCTATGTTTTTATATTTATTATTTTCTTAGAGTTTTCAAACATAACAAATACACAGAGAATACTACAACAAACATCCCTGGACCATCTTAGAGCCTCAGTGATTAACCACTCAGAAAACCTTGTTTCTTATGGAGGATGACTCTCTTCCCCCCATTCACTGAATTATTTAAAAGTATTCTCAGACATCATCTCATCTCATCCATAAATATTTCAGAGAAGTTATTTTACATTAAGGAAAGGAGATACATATCACATATTGCTTCTTTCATTAAAAACTTTGAAATCCCCTAAATCAAATGGAATGTCTTTCACACAAAAACTTGTGGGATTTTATGCCATTTTTATTTCAGAGTCTTCTTTGTTGTGCATATATTGTGAATATGTTTTCTACACATTTTTATATTCCAAATTCCTTAAAAATTGGGACAATATCTTACATAACTTTATGTTCCATTCAAAGTGTAATGCAGTTTCTTGAACACGAATCCAGTATTTTTGCCTGTCCCCCAAATACTTTGAAATACACATAAAAGAATGCAAAAAAAAAAGTACTTTGTTTCCATCTCAGCTAAGATCAAAAAATAGATGGCACATACTCCCTCATCCTCCAAAGTCAGGTATTAGGCATGAAAAGCAAATGACAGAAGCATGGTTTTTAGTTCCACAGCTTGACATTCACATTAACTATATGATAGATACTGAAAAGGTCAAATAGGAGAATTTATTTAAAGAAAGTTGTTTGGACTGCTATGGTATTCCCTCATTTGTTCATCCTAAGTGAAAGATTTGAAGAATCCTTAGAGCTAGAAGGAACTCTGTAGTAGACTTGTGGGAAAGAAGGAAGGAAGGAAGGAAGGAAGGGAGGGAGGGAGGGAGGGAGGCAGACTGACCGACAGACACAGCAGAGAAGGGGCCAGGTTTCCAACAGACCATGTGGGAGATAAAGAACCCACCAAAACATCTCAGCAGAAAAGGACCAAAGGCTTACCATCAAATAAAGAAGTGCAAGGAAGAGTCATTGTATTGTTGTACCCTCTATAACCCTAAGGAAGCAACCCTTAACACCTGCCAAAAGAGGCATAAAAGAGATATCAAGAAAGTTTCTGTCAAAAGAGCATTCTTTTGCCTCTTCTTTCTCCCACTCTTACTCCATTATGAATTGGATACTTTCATTACAGAATTTAACTTCATAAGATTAATCAGTAACCAAAGATCATTTAGACACTAACAGTAACAGTAACCAAAAATGTTCTGAGAACTGTCCATGATTCCATTCTATTGACAAATAGCCTTCTAGTAGATTTAATACCACAGATTTAATGCCTTTCTGAGTACAGATCTCTGAGTATAATAATTACATGCCTAACAATGAGATAAGTGATTGGGCTGAGGTTATAGCTCAATGGCAGAGCACTTGCTTAGCCTGCGTGAGGCCCAGGTTTAATCCACAGTACAGCCAAAAAATTTTTTAAAAAAGGATTACCAAGTCCCATTTAAAAGAAAGGATTCAAAAGAAATGTCTAAGTTTGGAAGATGAGATAGCATGCAATTTATTGACCAATTAATGTAGCATTTCAGAAAGACCAAAATATGTATATTAGCTTGAGAATGACGGGTTGTTTCCTAGGTTTCAACAGCAGTTAGGAGTGTCAGTATTTGGAGCAAAGTTGATAAATGTACATTGCCCTGTTAACATCTTCTATATTTTTGGCTATAGACCCAAACCATGGGATAGCTACTTCAGAGATTGCCATTTAAATAAGAATTATCTGCCGAGAAAGTATTCTAGAGTAAGGCAGAGAGAGGTTTCCAGTGATACACAGTGCATAGCCATGAATCCTTGAGATTTATTTTTTGTTCATTCCCAATCTCATATATCAGCTGCACTTGTATTTGTCCAGTTGGGCCTAGAGTGTAGACTCTGCAATGCAAGGATTCCCACAGTCCCTTTCAATATATCTAAAACTACCTTTTCATTTCTGCCACCAAAGAACTGAAGTATCTCAATTCTTTCCTTACTGAAGATCATAAACTCAGACTTTCTACTTTGGGCAAGTGTTTGTGCTTTTATTCACCCCAACCCCAGTGCTTCATCTTTTTTGTTTGGGAAAATCCCAGCCCAATATGTTTTTAGTTCAAAACAGTTGATACTAGTAGTGTTTTCTAGACTTTGGTTTCACAAAAAATCAATGGAAGTACATTCTATACCTGATCTTAAAGTTAAATCAGAAAAGAAAAAGAAAAAACCTCCCATTCAAATTTAGTCACAGGTAGAAACTTTAATGATTCATTTCTCTTATTCTATTCTTCCTTTCAGATACCCAACTTCACTTTAGAAACACATATTACATACTAAAGTATTATCGTAAAGCCACTTCTCAAAGCACCAAATCTCTTAGTTCTCACGAACACTTATAAAAATTCCATTTCCTCATAGTCTTCTTATCTTCAAAAAAATTACTCAGAGGGGCTGGGGATGTGGCTCAAGTGGTAACGCTCTCTCCTGGCATGCGTGGAGCGCTGGGTTCGATCCTCAGCACCACATACAAAAAAATAAAGATGTTGTGTCCATTGAAAAACTGAAAAATAAATATTAAAAAATTCTCTCTCTCTCTTTAAAAAAATTACTCAGAGATATTCAATGATATTAATTGTTTTTAGCCTCTCAGATAATAAAGGAGTTATATTTTTAAAGAAATTATAATAGATAAAGAAAAAAAATATAAATCATATAAATACAAAAAGTATTATAGTGGCCTTGCTGTACTTAGGAGTAAAAATAAAACACAAAGGCTGGGTTGAGGCTCAGTGGTACAACTCTTGCCTAGCACATGTGAGGCACTAGGTTTGATCTGTAGTACCACATAAAAATAATTAAATAAATAAGATAAAGGTATTGTGTCCATCTATAACAACAACAACAACAAATTTAGGAACACAAATAAAGGGATTCATTTCTCTAGGATTCAAGATAAAGTGGGAGTTTGAAAAGCTGTCTATATAGTTACATGGGGAAAATAATGTAGTTGAAAATTATTCTGTCAATATTGGGAATTTCAAGCTCCATAGTAAATTGCTGAGAAATGAAAGGAGACATCTCCAAATCACATTTTTTGAGTAACCTCTAATTTTGGACTAAATACAATGGGGCATAGATATGAAAACACTATTGGGAAGGTATTTTTCAACAATATTAGAAAACCTGATTGGATAGGTAGAATGTGAAAGTAAAACAAATAGGAAGCAGATGGTGTTTAAGATGTGAAAAACATATTGCTTTTGCACAGAAAACACAGCAAAAGCAACTAGTTGTTACATTAATAAAATAGAAAAATCCTGAAAACTGATTCTTCTAAAAATGAAGTTCCTAACATTTGAAAACTAGGCAACACTTTTAAAAATGAAAAACAAAATTGAATGCTGTAAGATCAGGAAAAAAGAGGGAAAAAATAAGATTGAAAGTAAAGTGGCTTTCAAGATACATAATAGGTAAAAAGGAAATTTGAAAAAAAATAGAAAAAGTGGCCGGGGAAAATGCAATTGACTGGGTAGAGTGGAAACTGGTAATAGGTAAGTACAAAATTTCAGACAGTTCTGTTTTTCTGTTTTTATCTGGTTTATAATTATTTGAGAAAAGGGATCACCTTATAAAAGCTAAAAAAAAGTGGATTATGATAGAAGCATTCAGGAACATTAACTAAATCAAGATGAAGTGGAAATACTATGACATTAATTTTACAAGAGTACTTAACAGCTATTGACTAGTTTAAGAGTTGTTGTGGAGGTCATAAATTCCTGGCGATTGAAGGAGAATTACTAGATTATCTGTCTATTAATCAAAAAGGAAAAGGAAGTTCTGGTAATTAAGAAGCTGTCACCTGAACTTCAATGCCTAGAGAGAGGAGTACAAATCATGGAACAATCAATTTGCAGTCACAGAGAACTGAGAGGAGAGTAGGCACTGACAAGTTTTTCAAAGAACAATCTCCTTTCATGCTAAATAAACAGAGGGGGTTGATAAGAGGGACCTCAGGAGATAAAGACTATGTGGATTTCAGTAAAAAATTTCATCTTAAAATTGTCTGAACTGTTGACCTTGGTGTTGCCATACAGTGTATGTATAATTCAGTCATTAACATCAGTTGAATTAAAACAGATTCTGCTTCAGAAATTAAACTTGCTTTATACACTATACATATTTGAGATGTTTTCATGTACAAGCACAAAGGAATTTCACCTCTTTTGATGAGCACATCGGTGATTTCCCCCAGTTTTTACAGGACTGTAATGATATTGAAACAGTCTCTGTGCTTCTCCTACTCTTTGAGGCAGCACATCTGTGCACATAAATAATCTTATCAACCACCTCCTAAAAAATGCCTGCAGGAGAAGAAAGCTTGCCAAAATAATCACTCTGCTCTTATAATGAATGATAAACTCAATCTTGGCAACCAATTTAGCCATTGATGTGCTTGGTGTAATTTTCCAGGATGAACTTCAGTATTATAACCCACCATTAAAAGGAAAATAGTCTATATACATTCACTTGGCATCCATTTTCTCAAAATTGAATGGCATTATTTACCTTATCTATACATTCTCTGAAATGAATATCTTATGTGAGGATCACATTTAGCTTTTCACTCCTGCTCACTGCTATACTTCATTTTTTCTCAAGGAGAAAATGGTTAAAGATTTAACACTGCTATAGTCCTCTGGACTCAACTTCATATAGGAATGTTCTTAGGTAAATTCAGTAGTTCAGAATTGAACCATATCCATTACTGCTTTGACACAACAAGGTCACAAGTCATGGAAATCTAGTAGAAATTTAATGTATAAATAAATGGCATTGTAAGTAGTATTCTTTGCAAATGGATTCTTTTTTGCAAAGAGTTATAAAAAAGAAAAAGAAAAGAAAATAATAATGCCCCATATAAAGATCCTCTTCTTGAATTGCTACAACACCTGTTTTTATTAAAAATAAATATGTACGATAAAATTCTAAAATAAAACTCCACCCACAGGACTTTGTTCTAAATTTAGATTAACAATTTCCTGTAACCTTTCAGAAATAGTCTATGTAGAACAAATATTTGTATCCATTTTATTTATTTATTTAAGTATGCTGGTAAAAAATGATAGCATCTTGTTGCTAGTTAACAATTATTTCAGAAAACATAACAGCATTTATAATTATGCATAATTTCTGACTGCTTACATTTATTTCATGCTGAATACACATAATCAATCAACCAATGTATGAATATTTAGATTTTACCATTGAGTTTGCACTAAAAAAAAAGTCATTCTAAATTTACAATAAGAATTGAGTCAAAAATGGAATTATAATTAAAATTTTAAAAAGTCAAAGTAAACATGAAGTTTTTTCAACATCAAATAAAAAAGAAATATAGTCCAATCAACTCATTTTACAGTATCAAAGTCTTGAAAGAATTAAACAAGCTAATGCTTATAAAACCCTTAGCTCACTGCTGCAAAATAATCAGGGCTGAAATGCATTCATTTTGGAAAGAATCTAGTGATAGTCGTAAGAATGTAAAGTGTGTCTGTATCTGTTGGTTGCAAACCAAAGGGAGCAGGAATAGGTAGAGGACCCGTGAGATAGCCATGAAAATTTAAAAAAATAAAATAAAAAAAGAAGAAGAAGAAGAAGGAAGGAAAAACTGTCCACCAAGGCAATGAAATTAGAAGATTTTATTTGAAAATAGATGGACTCCAAGTGAAGCTTGTTCACAGGAACCTGGAATCTCTGTGCACTTGGAAGGGGCTAATAGGAGGCCCAGGTATACAGGAAAGGAAAGGCATGAGCTTCCATCAGGACAACTAGTTGGTCTCTAAGTTGGAAATACTATCTCTCCAAAAATTTTTGTAAAATCATGGATTTCTCCAGTAGTATTTCCTATCACATAAACATCAGACCAACTAGCAAGAAAAGTATGGGGAAAATGGAAACTAAAATTCTTACAGCTATAGATTTGGATTATGTAATGTATTTAATATATTGACATTATATGCTTATTTTTTCATCAACAACTGTAGGAGTCTCATTAGTCCTTGTAGAAAAAAATTATTAACACACATAAAATGTTTATCTGAAGTTTGCATAGTATGCAAAGAGAAAACATAAAATATGATAGAAATGAATTACCCTAAACTAGAAATAGAAATCATATTGACATAACTACATTTAGAATTAAAAGTCCCACACATGCTATGACTGCTCTCAGTAAAAGCCAAAGAAATATTTAGGAAATTCTTACATTCTAATGTCTAAGAAACATAATAAAAATATAGCACTAGCCATATTGGTCACATATTTCATTTAAACTTAAAATTATAGCTCTTGTCTTCAAGGACCTTTTTCTGAGAACTTTATAGTCTCTATGAGCTATTCATATATATACTGTAAAATAATTATTTAATATTTCAGGAATGTAACTTTTAACAATAATGAACATTATCACCCAGAAATGTGTAAATAGATTATATTATATAAACTGACACTAAACTTGATCTTAGTATGTATTTATCATAGTGTAATGAATTTTTTGAGGTATACCCAAATAAGCTCAAATGATAGACAATGCAGGAATGTCAAGAGGTGAAATGATGATTAGATTATGAACGCTGTAACTTAATCAATGAATTAAGCTACTTGATCAGTTATTAATATGAGTAGATTATTAGGCCTTATGTAACAGTAGTCATGGTTAGAAATAGCTCACTGGAGTGGTAGCCTTGGGATTATATATCTTGTCCCTCAATCCTCCTGCACTCTCTTTTCTTCCCAGAGGCTATAAGGTGAGCAGATCTCCTCCACCAAGCCCTTCCACCCTGAAGTCCTACCTCACTCGGACCTCTAGCAATAGAGTTGGCTGATCATGGATCAAATCATGAGCCAAAATTAACTTTCCTCCTTTAAGTTGTTCTCGTCAGATATTTTGGTCACAGCAACAAAAAGCTGACTAACACACATACTAAATTTAATTTGGTAAATAACATTTTAAATGAACTCATTGCTTTTCTGATAGCTGAATCACCTGTCTTCACAAGGAGTATGTGTTTTTTTTTTTTAAGTAAGAAAGCATACCTAATCCTATATTCTTTTTTGTAGACTGTTCAAAATAAGCACATTTTAACAGATACAAATCCAAAGTACACATTTTAATGAATAAAGTACATAAATAAAAAGTCTATTTTATTTTAGGTTTTAAAATTCAAATATATACTCAAAGTCTCATCATCCCACATTCTATTAAAGTCGCCAGCATTGGCAAATCAAGGGACTAATTTCCAACCAGTTTTATTAACCATAGAGGGAAAATTTAAGACTTTCTCATCTTTAGGAGATTATTTGAGAGTATAATCAGTAATAAGATGCCAAGGAGAAGAAGCTAGATATTACACATAGGGAGGGGAAAAGGGTAAAAGTGAAATTTTACTCCTAAATTTGAAAACAACTGACAGATACAAATAAACAATGCTTCAAACAGACATATATAAAAGTGCCCCCAGTAATAAACATATGCTTTCTCTATCTTTTTTCCCCTTTATCTCTCTCTTAAACAGACCACTGTAAGAAGAAACCATTAAAACTACTGAGGCACATTTTCATATATCAATGAATTCTTGCATGGTATTTTCATTCTACTGAATTCCCTTATTTCTAATTGTCATGAAATTAAACTCAAAAAAGTGATAAAATTATTGGAAGATAAGTCATACTTAAAATAAAAGTAGGATTGTTGTATAATTTACAAGTAGGTGGAAATGAAAAGAGAACCTTTTAAAAAAACTACAGAATATTATATTTTTAAAATGTCAAAAAGAATCAGATTTTCTTTGAACAAACTAAAGAGAAAGAATTACTCTCTAACTTGTGTGACAAGTTAAAGCTGAAGTAATTCATTCAAGATTCAGGAAAAGAAAGGGAGGATAACAAGCAGTTATGTTTTCACAGACCATGAAACATAAAATACCTTTTTACTAGATCTTCTCCATTCCAGCAGGGCAGCCCATCCACAGCAGCTAATTCATTAACACAAAGCTGATCAGCCAGGCTGCCATAGAATGACCTGTACAGTCGAAGACTGTTGATAAATTCTCTGAAAGAACAAAGAAGACAATTAATCCTCCAAATCCATAATGACTGTTAACTCAAATGGCATATATTGTTGTATAGAATGTTTAGAATGCAATATTTTTGTTTTCTCACTCATTTTCACATATTTCAGATACTTTTCAAATAATCAGGAACAATATATTATCCTGAAAAAAGAATACTAACATTCAAATTTATTCTTTGAATAAAAGTTTTCACTGGGTATGAATATTGTATAATTCCAGGTGCAAGACATTGTGAATACTCCATACCAGTGTTTGTTATTTGTCCATCTTTCTTTCTCTCTCTCTCTCCTTCACACTCACACACACACATACACATACACATACACACACACACACACACACACACACACATTCATGTACCCTTCATTAACCTCCCTAAAGTCCTCACTAGCTGCTGGCATCAAAACTCAGTGATACTAATTATTTTCTTTTCCATGAACAAAATGTCAGATGCTTACAACATGCTAATTAATTGCCTACTGATTAAAAGTTTATTAGACTTGGGTTATTTTCCTATCTGGATCTTCTCTTTGGTATCTAAGAATATAAACTAGTAAGTCTTTACTAACTATGACCCAAAACCGCAGCTATACAAGATTTTCAGAAGCATGAAAACAAAAGTGATAAAGTAATTGGAGAGTTTAATATTGAATATGTTAAATGAAGTTTTTGTCCTCCCACATTACTTCCTGTCCCCCTATAAATTATGGGAGAAAAAAAAACAGAATAAAAATCTAGGTCTGGGTATTTTTAATTTAGAAGGTCAAGACTTCTGAGTTGTAAAACCAAGACTCTGAAGTACAAAAAACTTGAGTCTTAGCATTTCAAAATATCAAGACCTAAAGAGATTAGCTCCAAATTTTTGACATAAACAAATATTCTAGAAAAAGAAATGACAATCTTTATCCTGTTACAGAGGAGATATTCTCTGCACTAGAACAGAGGAGCAGGAGAAGCAAACATTGGAAGAAAAGTAAACTTGAGAAATTCATGGGATGAGCAGTTGAAATGTAGCAATTATGTAATCACATCCCCTTTGAAATATAAAATACATAGTTCTTTGAGAATGAGATCAAACTAGAGTGATGCTAAATTATAGCTGGAATAACCAATTTTGAAAAAATTAAATCTGATGTTGACAGCACTGTTGATTAATTGCATTAATTTTACAATTCTCTTTCTTTTTAGTTTTTAAATAACCATGGAAATTGTTGGAGTTGATATGTAGGAAGAATAAACATGATTTTTAAAAATGTAGCATGAGAAAACATATTTTCACATGATTAGAAGTTATCATAGCAAGAATTCACTTTTAACAAACTTTATCAGATTAGTAACCACAAAATGACTATAAAAGACATAAATCTCACTCAACTCTAACTTATGATTGATAAAAAATATTTTTATTTTCTTGATTTCACAGCAGTTATATTTTATATTACTACTTTGAGTCAGCTTCCTGTACTAGAAAATAAGTCCCTCTATGATAGATATATCCTTAACTTAAATGCATGGAAAAAATATCAATTCTTTCACCCATGACAACGTAATTATATTTTTGAGAAAGTAACAATTACTTTTTGAATGGAAGGATTTGTGACTTCTGCCCTAAATTTTATTTACTATAAATGATCGTTTGTTTGGCATCAAAAATTTTTTTCTAGAAATGAAGAGGCCTGGCACAGATTGTTGAGAACTCCAAAATGACAGTATAAAGCTGAATACATATTTTTAATGGATCCCAACCCACCTACTCCAATCTTAGTGATAGTATCTAGACTCATTTCTCCCTTCACAACCAGCAGACCCAGTAGAGAAGCCTACATTTTTCTTTTCCTGTCCCCTTTTCCCAGTGCCATGCTGCCATAGCTTTAGTCCAGGCCCTTATTATCTTCTCTGTACTTATTGCACAGAGACTCCTTATCTCCAACCCCAACCTCTTCTCTTAATAAACACCTCCCATTCTCAATGAGAATCTCCTTCTAAAATTCAAAGATAATATGCCATTGAGCCTGTCACTCACTTGTTTAAAGCCAATCAATGGCCATTCTCTAAGGCATGAAATCCAAACTTCTTAGAAAAGCATATTAAGATACTTTCTCATCTCAATTTCGGCAGTAACTGAAGCCATACTGTAGGTCCCATAAAAAAAGAAAGGTATATGATGTTCCCCCCAAATATCTTCATACCTTTTCACATGCTTGCTCTGAATGGTAACTCAGAATATCTCTACTCATTCTATGAATAATCAGCTATCCTGTTTTTGTCACAAAGTACTAAGCACGATTGGGTACCCAGCTCTAGGTACTTGGTGTGTGATACAATCCCAAGTGTTGGCATTAGGAATTCACTAGTAAACAAGACAGTCCCTGCTTTCTAAGAATATACACTTTGATGAAAATCCACAAGAATAATGTGGTTAGTACCAAGGTTTAGGCAGGAGAAGAATCAGGAAATATTTACAAACAAGGTAACACTTCAGTGTTCCACGCAAAACAAACAAAACAAAAACCAAAAAATCAGGATGGGCAAAGGTTTGAAGGAAATATGCTAATATTTTTTGGGGATGTTCTTATGGAAAGAAATTATGGAAAAAAATAGGAAGAGACTAATTTAATCAGCCTTATTGATCATCATAAGGTATTTTAGTCTTATTCAGAAGGAAGTTAGACTCATAAATGATTTTCAGGAAGAAAGTGACATCATCACAGAACAATGTAGAAATAAAAAAGTAGTGAAGTCACTTTGTGGGCTGTGAACCAAATTCAAGGGGAGAAAAATAGAACATGAAAACAAATTGCCAGTGAATGTCATGAACAGTTATATGTTTAAAAGACATTAGGAGTCTAGAATTGGCAGGTAAAGAAAGCACTCGATAATAAATTTGAATTAATTTTTGCCCCAGTGATGACTGCAGCAATGACTGTATCATACATCCAGTTAAAAAAAGTGAGGAAGGGAATATCACCTTCTCAGTGGGCCACACTAAACTTACACCTACCCTCATCCTGTTCAATATTTCCATTGTCTTTGACACATGTCACTTTTTAACCTATCATGTAATACATGTGCTCAATACACCTCACTGTTTCTTATCCGTCTCCTGGCTCTAGAATAAAAGATTCAAGGAGGTAAGGGTATTTGTTTGTTCACAGCTATAGATTCTAGAGTAGTGAAGATGACATAGAGTAAGTCCAATAAATAGTTATCAAATTAATCAGTGAGTAAAAATCATGGAATTAATCCTTCCAATCTCAGTGTGTTTGGTTTGAGATTTCTTTGGAAGACTCAGGTTAAAAAAAAATCAAGTAGAACCTTACTTTTCAAATTTTCTATGTGTAAACATGATCTGGGAATCTTGCCAATAGGCTCATTGAGATTTAATAGTTCTATGGTAGGGATCAAAATACTCCATTTCAAAAAAACACAGATGAAGCTGCAGCTACTGGTACAAGAGACATGGGTGTTGTGGAGGTTTGCTGTCAAAAATGAGGCCTTGGAACTTAACATGGAATACATTTGTGACCGTGCATGATCCACAGAATAAGGACATTACACATTACATATCCTTGTAAGAAGAGAAAGAAATATGAGGATATACATGAACAAAGAAAAGGCACTATGAAAACAAAGGGAGAAGGTGTCCATCTCAAGCCAAGAAAAGAAACCTCAGGGGAAAAAACAAACCTGTTGACACCTTAACTTTGAACTTCACCCTCCATAACTGTGAGACATGTGTTTTGGTATTTAAACTACTCAGCCTCTAGAATTTTAGTATGGCAGCCCTAGATGACTAATAAAATAATTAAAACATTTGAAGTAGAGTCATAGACTTGGAGATATAGATTTGGAGAGTGATGAGCATTCAAAGAGGATCAGAAACTAGAGGTAGCAAGTCTCAAAAAGGAAAATTACAGCAGATTTTTTTATGATTGTGCTTACTTGAATATGAGAGAAAATTGGAAATATTTGTGTATAGAGGAAAGGAGATAACAACTGTTATTAGCTTGTTCCCAAATACTCCAATTCTCTGCTTTCTGGGCATTTGACCCCCTGGAAGTTTAGCTGTGGCCTCAGGACTTGCTTTGGGTGTACACTTTCTTTCATGGCTTGTGGTTTCAGAACTACCTTGTTGGTTATTTTGAGTAAGCACTGAAAACTTCATTAGTAACTCCAGCAGATCTGAAATGGGCACAGACTGTGCAGAGAAATATATTTTTCCTAAACCAATGATAATTTGGAATAGTTTGTTATTGCATTATCACCTAGTCTCTCTTGATTAATACAATGATACAACAGAAAAATAAATAACTGATCGCAAATTTCTTTCTTTTAAGACAGTGTCTTGCTATACTGCTCAGGTTGGCCTTGATCGCATGATCCTCCTACTTTAGCCTCCCAGATTTCTGGGATTACAGGTGTTCACCACTGTGCCCAAATTATAAATTCAGAAGAGAAGAGAAAGGAAAGATTACTGAAAACAGGTGTAGCTTTGGAAAAATTTCCTCTGAGATAGAAATAAGGAGAAGATATTCTCTGTGAATATTAAGATTTATGAAGATAAAAAATTGAGGGAAGATTCTACTCTGGAACACTATATTCTGTGTTTACATATTTTTATATTTTTGGTCTCAGAAATTAAACATACCACTGCAAAACATGGTTGCATTTAAAGACCAAAAAATCTATATTAGGGGTAGAAAAAAATAATTAAATTGGTGCAATATAGAGGGAAGAGAGGAAATAGAATACTAGTAGTCCTAGAGAGGACTACTGAAAGCCTTAACTCCTGCCACAGAGCCAATCAATGTTGGTATATTACCAGAATTCATACCTCCCTTCCCAAATCAATGTTCATCTTACTACACACATGACTCCTTTCCCAGTTTTAGCTGAAATGTCTCAGTGAATATAATCTTACATTCTTAAGATGATTCTAAAATTAAGTACTAGAAGAGTGACTACAACCATACAATTATTTTTCCACAATCATGAGAATATTTCCAGTTAAAATTGGGAGCCTAATGAATGCAGGAAGATATTAGAAGTTCCAGCTAATTATCCTTCAAGAACTGTACTACTTGTGACAGTTTTTCATTTTGTTCTTGAAATACAGAAATCAGACATAATTATTGAGAGTAATAGTTTAAAAATATTTAAAGGAAAAGAGGAAAATGTTCCTGGTCTCAGTATTTATTTGAAGTCTGCATGTCAGGTCCATATAAAAACTTAAACTCTTACTTGGGCTTGCAAAAGTAAAACAGATGGTCCCCTTGCCCATAGTTTTGTCCTCCTTCTTTCTCCCCACACACTATAGCAAAAACCATATTACACACATTTCATAAAATGTCTCAGTATTTACTGAACCTGTTTCCAGGCTTAGCCCACTCAGTTTCCTCCATCCAGAACTGCCTTCTCCTCCTACTCTGTCTTTCTACCTATCCTTTAAGATATCACTTAAATCTCACTTTCTCTCCAACTTCTTCCCTGACCAACCTGTGCAGCATGTGTGAGTTCATCCCTGTTTCTCATCCTGCACTTGTCTGCTCACATCCTTGTTCTCTGATATTATTATTCCTTTACATGTGAGTCTGTCTTCTCGAGTAGAAGATGTATTCTCTCAAGGCAAGAGCCATATTGTCCTCATTTCTCCAGGGTTTGGATTATAGCTGGTACCCAACACACATACAAATTCTTGCAGTCTTAGTTTTTATCAACCTCTAACATTATAAGTTCCTACAAAATTACATATTTTTTAAAAAATTATGATACCTTTAGAATACAGATGACTTGGAAACTTAACACTAGTGGAGCTATTCCTAGATGGTGGAACAATACTAGAGACCTTCCTAGAGTGTTGATTAGAAAAGAAGAGAAAAAAAAATTAAAAGGCAGTATTGCAAGCTGTGTCAGACTCTACTTCAAGAGTGTCCATGTACATGTGATGTTGAAATTAACATGTGGTGACACATTAGTTGCACCTCTGTGTGATACAGCTATTATAATTAATACATCATAGATGTAATGTATGTAGACAGAGTTAAATCCCTAAGGGATCATCCATGATCATCCACTCCAGCAGCTCTCTGTCCTAGTTGCACATCACCACTAAGAAAACATTTTAAACTGTATGCCTAGATTTTTCTCTCAGACATTCAGATTCATTGATTTAGGGAATGATTCAAGAGTTTGGGTTTTGTGAATGCTTCCTTCAGGACCCTGATGTGAGCTGAGTTTCAAAACCAATGATTTAGCTTAACCTTTCATTTTATAAATTAGGAAAGTGAAAATCAGTGAAGTAAAAAAGAAAATTCTGACTAGTTATTATTTAGTCAGGAATTTAGTCAGCGCAGACTTCCATATCTTATTTCATTAATTAGCTAATTAATTAAAATGATATATCTTAGCAATATCTTTAGAAAATATTTCCACCTGTCCTTAAATTTTCACGTAAATTATCCTTTTTAACAAAAACACTTGTTCTTGGGTTGTTACAATAGAAAACAGATGAGTCTCTTCTTACCAAAGTCTACAGAATGCTGTATGTTCAGACAGAAGTGATCTATATATTTTGACCCATCTAAAATGTCCAATGCAGGAAGCAGGGAGTGAGGTAAATTCTAATCACTGGCTAATGACCATCTTTGTGCACTGTGCTAGCACAGTAAAGAATAAAAAGGCTTCAGCACAATTGCTCATTCATAGCCTGCAGCCTTGTTTGCCCTGAGCTTACTAAAGGCAAGGGAGAAACATGGACTAGCATAGTTATTGCTTCATTGCTTCCCATGCCCTTGAGGCCAACAATGCCAGAAAGGTCTCCTGACATATTACATGGTAAAAAATTAAAGAAGGAAATGAAACCCACCCTGAAGTTGTCCTTTCTGGGTCTGTTGACATAATACTGCCCAGTTACTACTGTATAACTAAGCAACATTTCCAATTGGCTCTACTATTATCATTAACTTTATTTTTAATTTAAAAGTTACATATCTTCTACCAAGTGGTAAAATAATTAAAAGTGCATGAAGAGCAGGTTATTATTTGTCTCTCCATAGTATTTCCATCCCTTCTTCCTGAAGGAACCATGTCAACAGTCTGATGTTTGTCCTTCCTCAGCTTTCTCTGCATGCACACTGACAAGCAATCAGACAGGGGAGACAGACAGCTAAGATCTAAAGATAAAGAGAAAGAGATTTATAGATGACCTGGTTTTGCAAACTTGGTACCAATCTGTATACATGGAGAAAACAGGAATTTTCTCACTAGATAGTATATCCTGAACTCCTTTCAAGTTAACAAACATAGGTCTCACTTATGTGTATAGAGCTGTTACACTATGTCATAGACTGAATATGGTAACAGTCACATAGTCTAACAAGATATTTCACTAAACTAATTTGGGTTTTTATTTATAAGACTAGCATACTCCTCATATGTATGTTTTGAAGAGTAGCAACCATGTAAGTCTCAAACTTTACTGATTTTCTAGGGAGATGTTCTCCTTTAAGCATGTGGCAATAATCTACATTTGATTTTATGTTATACTTCCTAAGACATTTCTGGAAACAACTATCTTCAAAAGGCACACCTCTCCATCTAATGGCCTCAACTAGTAGCAATTTGTTTCATTTAAAACATTTATAAATTGTCACATACTGTACTTCCACTCCTTTTTTTCCCATTGACTATAATACAAAAGAGACTATTTCTAAAATTATCTTAAAACGTATTGGAGAAGAATCTTATTTTCAAATGGAGCTTTTCTCTATGGAATGTCTCAGACCACATGTTTCTTTATTTAATGACATGTATTGATTTTTTTTCTACTCCTAAAGTCAGTCCACACATAATACAGAACCCAAATTAAAAGCAGGGCCTAGCACACTGTTTGAAAATATCTGTAGAACAAAGGTCAAATGTGCAGTTTGCTAGTTAATGGCCTGAGGCAAAGTTAAGGTTAATGTGGCACTAATGAGCAGGCTCAACCCTGTAGAGATGTCTGACCACAGCTGTCAAACAGTAGACATTTAAAATGTCAGTCTCCTGCTCAGCAGAGGAAATATATAATTACATGTTTCTAGATAAGAGCTATTTCTCTTGCAGTTCTGAATCTATATTTAATCATTTAACTTTATTCTTACCTAAGTTATTCTATTTGACAAAATATTTTTAGATTTCTATTCTATAGCAGTAACATACCCCATTGTAAATGCTTGAAAATAATTAAATTTATGGAATTAGATGAGGTATAGGGAGAGTTGAAGTCAAGTTTCTTAGCCACAGAGAGATGGGAGAAGTAGGAGAATTCATCACTGAGAGCAATATATGGCACCAGGCACATTTATCACAAACATAAATGTGTTTCAAACATATTACATTCATATTTGATTAAAAAGAAAAAAAGTATTTGTTCTGAGAGAGAAATTCATGAAGTCTGGTCTCTGAACCTCACCTGAACTCACTGCTCATTATGGGAACTGTGACCTAAGGTTCGACACCATTTTCAGAGAGAAGAATTTTTTCTTTTCTGGTTAAGTGATTCCAGGTTTTTCCTTCTTCAGAGGAAGTCTTGTTCACATGACAGGATTTTCCTTCATTAAAGGATTGACTGATTTCTCAGCATAGCTTAGGGGTTAAATGGGTGGTAGGCTGAGGAGCAAGAGGGAAAATAATGGAAAAGAGAAATGGAAAGAAGCCCATGAAATTCACTAATATCCTTGGCCGAAAGTTCATTTCTGACAGGTGCTTCATTTCCAGCCCTTTCTGGTAATTTTATGCGAGTCCTGAGCTAGAAGTTCATAGCCACCTGCACAATTAGGATATTTCCAGTCATCCCTCTTCAAAGGCTTTTGAAACCCAACATGTTACCATTTAGTGTCCTAGTAAAACTGAAGGGATCCTTCTCTGTGGTGATTTCAACCTACTTCCAAAACTAGGCTTTCAAAACTTGTTCTAATATCTTTGTTCCATGATGTAAAAAAAAAAACAAAAAAAAAACCTTAAAATTAAGAACTGACTCTTTTCTTCATAACAAAAAAGGACTTTAAACAAAGTCTTTAACCTATTGTTTTAAATAAATACCAGACCACATGTTCAAGATTAAAAAATATATCAGATAGTAGTAAACTGGACATGTATTTTAAAAGAGATATGATATAATTACTCTACTTCATAACATTTTTGTTCATTTTAATTCAAATACACAATTAATTGCTCAATTCTAGTACCTTAAAGAAGTATTCTATTGATTTTATTTTTTCATGATTAAGTCAAAACCAGCAAGAAGGTTAAGTCAAATGTGGTATTTGCAAATGTGCTGATTTTCATGCATGTCATTCATACAAAGAATTGTTCTTGAGAACTTATATTCTGCAATTCAGTATTTTAGGTAAAAATCTCAAAAGTTTTTTTTTTTTTACAATAAGATATTTTTTTTTGTGGCCACTAATGTTTTAAAACTAAACTTCATGACTTAGGGAACAGGGACATATTTTGGACAATGTTTAGTATTTCCTCTTGGGATGAGAAAAACAATAATAAAATATATTCTTTTTAATAATGAATGGACTTCTTTATCCTATTTCTTTTTTCATTTTGCTCTTATAATCAGGTATGCTTGGGCGCATCCAAAAATTTATCTTATTGATGGACATAATTGTAGCCAATGATAGTTACACAAGATTTCTACAATTTTTGGTTCCTGTCATTATCAAATCACAAAGTGGGATTCTGTTGGCTATCAAACTATGTGCATATAAGCTCATCTAAGGTCAATCACAATTTTAGCTTATATTTTATAACAAGCAGTTAAAGCTGTCATTCCTTTCAGAAGAAGATAATAATATTTAATATTAGTTTAATTACTTGGGTTTAGTTTAAGATATTTCATGAAATGGCCATGAATTTTTCCATAAACATATATAGAAGATAAAAACAAATCCATTAATTTAAAAAATATATATCTTATTTTTAATGTTCATTTCAAGAGGAGCAAATTGTTTTCCAATGCAACATAATTCTGCATGCATTTGTTTATGAACTTTCTTTTCCTGGGAATGCTTTATCACATTCTCAGTGGGATATGTGATCCCCAAATGTTAAGAACTAGCCTAAACTTTTGCCATATGTTTGCTTTGCCTTCTGGCATTCATTCTTCCTGTGTGCCTGGTTTTTGACCCCCTGCAGTTCCCGATCTTCATTATTCATGTAGGTCTTGACTCTGGCCTGCCTTGGAGCTTGTGTTCCCTCAGCGCCTGTCTAAAAGCTTTGTCTTGGCCTGCCCTGCCCTGGAAGCACTTACCACCACCACCTACCAAGCACTGTTTTAAATTAAACAGAAATTTTCTCACTGAAGGGAACATGACCTTTATTTTAGTAAATTAAACTTACAGGTAATAAATAATATTGGCACCTCAAAGAAGCATTAACTTCCTTTAGGAAATAGATTGTAAATTGCTTTCTTTACTACTATAAGTGATATTAAATTTTTCTCAAAGAGTTGATTTTTCTGTGACTTATGAATATTTCCATGGAAGGAATATTTGCATTTTTTATATATCATATTAAACCCAGTATATCTTAATACTAATTACCATGTTTAAAAAAACACATATACCCAGTGTACTATATCAAAAATTTAAAAAAAAATAAAAATTAGTTTATTTTGTTTTCATTAATAAAGTATTTTGTTAGGTAAGATTTGATTATGAAACTATAAACTCATGTATTTAAGTGAGCCAATTTTATATGAAACTATTCTATCTATCTTAGCAATAATCCTAAACAGGATTAAGTGCTCTTATTTAATATAAGACTAAAGTTCTCCCAATTTAATCATTTCACTGTTCTTGATGCCCTGTCTCATTGTCTTCTTTAACTCTGCAATTTTGAGAGTCCTCTTCAATTTTTAATCTCAATAAATAAAATTGTTAATGTTCCAAGTGATAAAGTTCTCACTCAAATCATGATTTAATAAACACATTAGGATAAAATGGAATTGCCTGATATGATGTTCCAATTAATTCTGAAGAGAAATTTTGGGGAAAAAGATCCATAAACTATTTATATTTTGTTTGAAACATTACAAATACAATATTTAAAAAAAATTCTCCCCTCCCCAAAGTGGCATCAAAAATTCTGCCTGGTATTAAAACTATCTTATTTTTATTAAGCACCTAGGACAGTCCTTACCAACAAATACACACCCATGAATGTAACCAATCCCCTTCATCCTGTGTTCTTCAGTGAGAGGCCTGGCTAATTGGAATGCTTGCTGGCGAACAGATGGGGCCCTGTGTTGAGGTTCTGTCTTAATTTATTGTCCTGGGGTTTTCCTAATTACCCACTTAATTGGCACAGCCACACCACTTTGAAATAATAATGTACAGCTAATTATCACCGATTTAAGCTTGCTAATAGCTTATTCTTACCAGCTAACTTCAAGAAATCAAGCAGAGAACAGGAACTGCCACAGGGAGATCCCTCTGCCTGGGATGGTTTAGACATCTATATGAGTGCAATGTCCCATACAGCTGTACTGATTGGTTTCTGCCCAAAAGGAGGAAATAGTGATGTGTTGTTAGCTGTTTAAAGGAGCAGTAGCTCTTACTTGCTTTGCTCAACTCGGGAGACTACTGAAAGTAGCATGTATCAATAATCCAGAGCCTTCAATTAGACTGCACTATGCATATAGAAAAAAAAAAAAATAAGGAAGATTGAACTGGACAGTCACATCTCCAAAACAAAAACAATCCAACTCCAGTTTGGTTCCCTTCTCTCCAAACTGAAAGATTTACATACATTATGAAGTTGTTCAGCACAAGTCTTATAAAAGGATATATTTTAATAAGAAAATTGTTCATTTTCAAATGTTAGTACAAAAGAAAAGCATGTATCTAACAGAGAGTTTTCTATAAAGTGAACAAAAGAGCAAGAGGGAGGAAAGAAAAAGTTATGAATTTGGTGCTATGGAAAGAAATATCTATAGTTATGATACTAAAATCCTTAGTTTATACACATTCTGCATTTATTTTAGCTACTTTTCCGAATTCAGACATCTCTAGGTCAGATTTCTTAGAAGCAGTGCCCAAGACAGGAATTTGGAATCAGATAGATAATTCTTTGGAGAAAAGGAGTAAGGGAAAGAGGAGAGGGTGGGGAAGAAGCAGTTTAACTGAAAATGTGGGTTTCAGCCAAAAATCACAGGGAGTGCTAAAGCACTAATTTCAATACCTTAAGAAAGGAGCAAACCTCTTACATCACCACATCCTGTCAGTTATTGCCTGTCAGCAGTTGACAAACAGGTGAGGTAGTGGAGAGTCTACCTACTCCTTAATGTAGATAAGATGGGTGGTAGCCTCTCTTGAAGATGACCACAACAATCTTCCCTTCATGCCATGTGTATCCCCTTCTAACAGTGAAATGAGCTAAGCTGTGTAACCTATGGGATGTTGCAGAAATGACAAAGTGTGGCTTCTGAGACTAGATTATAAAATTACAGCCCTTGCCTGGCTCTCTCCTAGATTCCTTGCCTTCAGGGAAGCCAGTCACAACCTCGAGACAACACTCAGAAAGCTCTAGGGAAGTTCACCTGGCAAGAAACTGAGTCCTACTGCTAACAGGCACATCACTGAACTATTGTGGGAAAAGAAAACTCCAGCCTGCAGATGACCAAAGCCCCAGAGACTCTTGACAGCAGTCTCCCTAGAGACTGAGCCAAAGCCCACTGCTGACCAGCTCCCAAATTTCTAACCAACAGAAAATAGAATAATAATTTCTTATTGTTGAATTAAGCACTAAATTTTATAATGACTTATTTGGTAGCAATAGATAAGAAATACAGATGGCTCTGATTTGTTCAACACAGTTCCTCAGAGAAGAGAGCAGCGGTGAGTTAGCAGCCAGGACACAGCAGCCAGTCAGGAAAATGGCCAGGTAGAGGGCACATGAGTGGGGCAACAGCAGTATCAACTACCTTGACTCTCACTCATTAAATTGGTTCCCCTTAACTTTCCCTACTACTTACACATAATGTCATGTGATGGACTTAATGTTGGCTTAGACATTATGTCTAAAAATGATAGACTGACAACATTCTAAATGCTAGACAAAGAGAAAATATTTTGCAATAATGAAGATTGCACAGACAAGCAAAAACTAAAAGAATTCATTGATAGTAATAATCAATGAAGGCTGGGGTTTAATTCAGAGGTAATATATTTGCCTAGCATGTTCAAGGCCCTATGTTCAATCTTCAATCTTTCCTACCCCCACCAAAATCAACGAGAGATATACTAGGTAAAAGTAAAATGATTATAGATTAACACATGAAATGGGAGGGGTAGCACCAGAAAGAATAAAATGTGAGTAATTATAAGTAAGTATTGATTATCTAAAAATAAGAACAAAACTAATGTCCTAAGAGTTGTGAAAACCTGAGTAGAAGATATTTGTTGATATAGCCACAAAGATGGAAAAAGAATGATGAAGTAAATCTGTTCTAAATTGCTTTATTGCTCCATGAAGTGATACAAGTCCTTATTTAAAATATTAAAAATGGAAAATGCATATTGTGATCCTATGTAACCATTAAGAGAATGATAAAGCAATACATATCTAAAAGCTTGAAAGGATAAGAAATAATAAATGTCAGTTTAATTCAAAGGAAGACAAGAAAGAAGGAATAAAGAGAAATACACAGAGTAAAGAGAAGATAAAAAGCAAGATGATACTCTTAAGCAAAGCTACTTATGAAAAACTGGAATATTATTTATGACTACAAAAATGGACTAAACATTCCAATTGTATAACAAAGACTGGCTGATTAATCATCACTTCATACTGTTGGCTACTCAAAAAGAAAGAAAGCTGGTCAAATTATTTATAAATCAACAATGTTTATGCTGTGTGTACCACATACCACCCCAAAATATCAACACATGACTGGGGGAGACCAGAACATGCCACTGGAAACTATAACTCTTCAGCTATCAATTACTTCAAGCTGCATATTTTGAGAAACTGCAGATACAGGAGTAGTTTTGAAAAGCTGCCCTTTTATTAAAAAAAAAAAAAAATTTACATATATAAAGGAAATTATCATTAGTAAACAAGGCAAACTCCATTCACCATACATTTCCCCCTCCCCCTCTCACAACTTAGTTCTACCACCTCCAAGAATCCATAAGCCTTTTGGTAGGTCTAAATGTTATCCCATAGGAGCCTCAAATTTGAGTCTCATATATTTTGGGGACCTTCAATGCCTACCTACATAACTAAAATGGATTTTCTGGTTGATCTGTCTTATGTCAATTTAATTCACACCTCAGCCCAAAAACCTAGGAGGGTGGAGGGAAGCCATTTTTCCTACTCCTACACTTGTATTAACATACATTGAAAAGAATTCTTTGATGTCATCCAGGCAATACAAATTAAACTCTTCCTAAAATGATTTAGGGAAAGAAAAAGATCTAAAATGATTTTTTTTAAGTTAGGATGCCATCATTCTAGAAATTTTAAACTAAGTCTAAAGTAAACTATAAAAATATAATTTGAAAAGGCTAAAACTTATTTCTATAACATGCATTTTAAAATTTTAGACAACATAAAATAGTTTTATCTTCATTTTCACTGGCCAAGTCATAGGTACATTTTGTAATTGAGTATTTTCTGGGCTACCACAGAAACTATGTTAAACTATAAAAACTTTTTATAGTTTAATATAGTTATTTTGTTCCATGTCCTTCTTTTAATAGTTTTGACTTGGTTTAAATTATAGAAAGTAGTTTCTGCTAGTAGTACTCTCATAAGAATTGTCCAAAGTAAATTAAAAAAAAATGAATACCTAATAAAAACTAACATGTATTTAACAATAATTTATAAAAATTAACTCGGGATACATAAACATTTTTTAACTTCACTTTTTAATGAATTACACAGAGTTATTTTGTTAATGATCTAGATGGTCATTTAGAAATTCATTTCTTTTTTGTCTATTTTTTATGTATTTTTAAAAATTTTAATTAGTGAGTCACAGTGAGAAATCCAAACAAGTCAACAGCTATACTTGTCCAATTCTATTTCTCTGTATGGTAACAATATTTAATACACACTACAATGAAAAACAATATTAACATATGAAATGAAAAAATTGAGTATCATCAGTTTTCACGAAAATTTTAACTGAGAACATTAACTGTTTTTTTTGTTTGTTTGTTTTTTTACTTAGGGAAAGATAAGTTTAAAAAACACTTTTCAATGATAGCATGTGTGTTAATATATATTCATGCTCAAGCATATCTGTTTCTCAGATATACAGAAGGATGAGTTGAACATCCTTCTCAATTCCTGCCATAGTATCCTAATTTATCTGACTACTCCGTTCCTTATTTGTTTTATCTTCATTTATGTATTTTCTTCATTCCTTATCCCATTTCCTATGTTTCTGTAAGTATCTATTACATATAAGTACTTTACTATATACTACCCTTGAAAATATTGGCAAAGACAAATTGACAACAGATTTAATTAAAGAACTAATGAGACTTTACTTGCCATTCATGAATTGGAGTAGCCTTTATTCTAGTACTAATACAAGCAATCAGTCCATAACAATGGCCACTCCCACATTTTTGTTTGCCTATATGTATACAGTCAAGTACAGTTACTAAGAATTTTAAGAATTTTTCAGCTTAAGTACCAATTATCTAGCAAAGGTACACTAATAAAGGCTTTAATTTGTGAGGTAATGATGGGCATGGTCTTAGAGATGTGAGTTCTAGAAGCAAGCCCAGCTCAGTTCTTACCATTCTGTACCAAAACACAGCTGTTTTCACTATTCCAGGTAAACTGTATGGAAACTTTTTTTCTATCCAACTATTTCTAAGAGATGCTAAATATTCAATAATGCTGAACCCAATAATACATCATTTAAATTTATTCTGTCTTACATTGTCCAGTAGGGTCACCACAAGCTGTATGCAGAATTCAGCTTACAAGTACAATAAAAAACTCAATCCCTAGTTGCACTACCCACATTTCAAATGCACAATGGTCACGTGTGTCTGGACCTAGCATATTATAATATAGAATAATTTCCATTACTTCAGGAACTTTTTTATTAGTCTCACAAGCTGAATCTGTCTTCCAAATTAATGGGACAGGTACAGCCACTGAATTTCAAAGTTAATGAACGCTGATCTTTTTTCTTCTATACTGTATTTGGGTCTACTTAATGAATACGTTCTATTCTGTTGTAAAATGAATGGCTTACTTTCTTTTCTCTTTCTGGTTGTAAAACAAATGTCTTACTTTCTTCTGTTGGCAAGTGTCTCTTCACCATTCCTTGTGGAGATCTTCATTCCATGCTTCTCCTTGCTAGGATCAAAAGAACAAGGGGGACTTTGTGTAGGTGTTCTTACTGGATGGCCACAAATCTTATTTACCTTTTAAAGAGAAAACATTAAAAGACAGTTAGAAATCAACCTCTAGCTTTTCTGGGAAAGTAATGTTTTACAGGGGCCCAAACAATGACATGTTCTTGCTTATACCTCAATATTAACCTATAATACATGTAACATTTGTCAGTTTTTAAACAGAGGGAATCAAATTATATGCAGAAAATGGCAACCAAGATACATGGTGACAAACACATTTATATGGGTTAAGGTATACATATGCAAATATGCAAAATTAAAGAACTAAATTAATAAACTGAACTGTTTTCCATTCAATGAATAGATAATATTTATGTTTTACATTTATGAATATGAATAATCACATCCTTGTACTGATTTTAAAACAAACTAATTTGCTACTGAATATGCCCTGATTTTTAAAATGAGTACTAAGGGTAAAAGCAAACACCTTTGTAGTTTTCTTCTTATGGTCTTTTTTCAGAAATGTCAGTATATTTAATATAAATATCTTATTTTATAATCATTCTATATCTTCTCTCTTAATCTGTTGTGATTTCCAGAGTGTGATTATAGTCTTTTGAACATTCATCCAAGTGGAAAATTTATTGTTTTTAAAAATTCTAAACTAGCAAATATATTTGTAAAATTTACATAATTACCACTGGAAAAAAATTAAGTAATTCATTTACCATGTAATATATCAAAAAGATTCATATAACTTATATACATGAAGATCCAGAGCAGCATAACTAGATAATACATAAAATCATTGCCCTGAAACCAGAAAACTATTTCTTGTTGAATTTTCTTTCCTTGATACTAAGACCTTAAAAAATGACAGAATCTCTGAATCTGATTATCTGATATGTATAATGAAAGAGATTATTCTAAACTTCTCTAAAGTTTTAAATTTCTTTGATTTTCCAAGATTTATGAATCTATTCATTTATTTCACCCATATTTTTCTTCTAATATTTGCAAAGCTCATATATTAAATGATATGAAATAAAAGGTAATTAAATTTTCTCCTAACAGAGCATAGAGTTTAGAAGAAAAAGGTATCCACAATCATCAAAACACAAGTAGCATGTGTCAAAAATTTGGAGACAAGTGTGGTGGCACAGGCCTGTAGTCCCAACAGCTCTGAGGCTGAGGCAGGAGGATTGAGAATTCAAAGCCAGCCTGAGTAACAGTGAGATGCTAAACAACTAAGTGAGACCCTGTCTCTAAATAAAAATACAAAAATGGGGCTGGGGATGTGGCTCAGTGGTTGAGTGCCCTTGAGTTCAATACCTGGTACCTGCCCCCCAACCAGCCAAAAAAAAAAAAAAAAATGGAGCTTACAATATGTTCTGGATTAAAGGAAGATAGGATCCTTCCCAGTTGGAGTTGATATAAGAGGAAGCACACTAAGTGAATACCCAAAGAAAGATCTGGAGTTTCTGTTGGATTTGGATATGCTGAGGTTTCTTTTAATTCAACCTAGTTATAAATAAATATTTCTCATAGCACATTACGTTAAGTACTAGAGATGCAAATATGAATAAGGTATGCACCCCTACACACACTTAAAATACAAGTCACACATACAAAACAACCATTGTATCATTTCATGATAGCAACTGTAGAATTACATGAAAGTCAGTAACATTCTAACACTTACATAGAAAATAGGTATATTAACTCTATTTGGGGTACTCAGGAAAATGCTTCAGGAAGTCATGCCTGAACAACAAGTTAAAGGATGAACTAAGAATCTGTGAGGTGGAAAAAACAGGGGCGAGAATTTCAGAAAAGAGTAGAGTAACAAACATATATGCAACAACTTAAGCTGTACATCTAGAAAAAAAAAAAAGTACACCATACAGTCAAGAAAGAAGGAAGAGTGGTGTGAAAGATTTGAAAATGCCATGATATGAGTTGAATGCCAAGCTCAAGGACTTGCTTCAACACATGGACTGTAGCCAAGTTTCCAAGCAAGGAAATGAAGACTGCCACGAGAGAAAAATCATCATGACAGCAATGTGGAGAGTGAGGGCCAGGCCAGCAGAGAAATGCTAGGGCCCAATGTGGTAGAAGATGAAAAGGAAGAAGCAGATACCAGAGATGACAAGGAGGGAAAGACAGTAGCTCTAGGAGACTGATTTGGTTAATGAACAAAGAATATGATAAAAGAGAAAAAATCCTGAGATGGAAGTACAAGAATACATGGGTTGGATCTAGAAAATGGTTAAAAATTTTATTTATCTGGTAAGAAGGGGTCATAGATGTAATATTAAAAGGAAATTCTTTTAAGGATAGTTGGAAACAGATCAATGAATACTAGGCTAAGAAGATGTCTTTATTATACAAAGGCAACTGCTGGCTGCCAAATGGAAAAGTAAAATACCAAAGCAGGTTTTTAGCAAGTGCATCAAGCAGTACTGGAGAGAAAGAAAAAGAAAAAAGAAAGAAAGAAAATAAAACTACTAAACTAATTACAGATTCCTTGAGCATTCCCAAGGAGAGATATTTTAGTTCTGAACTACACTAGTGACATTCATGCCTTTTATATAGAAGTAAAATCAACATGCTTTGACAAATGACTTTAAGTGAAAAGTAAGGGCAACATAAAGGCCAAGTTGTTAAAAGACTCAATTTCCAATCCCAGAGACTAAAAACTAGTGAGAGAAGAGTATAAATACATTAGCAAGGTTCTAAATAGAGAGAGAATCTCCATTGTCAACAACTCCTAGTAACAAGAATGAAGATGATATAAGTTGATAGTGGAAATGTCCAGAGTAAGAAGTTTGGAAGGATATTTTGGAGCAGAGAGAAAGGAAAACAGAATCTGCAATCATCATCCAAATATGACTAGCCATGGAGACTGCAGTATTTATGGAACTTGCATGAATCTGTTTTCCCATCTTTGAAACTCAAGAAAGTAAGATCACTTAGCAGTCATAAGTTAAGAGAAATCTTATCTCACCCTGACCCTCCTAGGTTGAATCTAAAACCATGTCTGTTATTGAATGGAGAGCTATAAAATGCCAGACTCACAGGGTCTTTATTCTTATCACCACCTTTGCAATTTTTGCTTACAAATACAAGAGAATGTGCAAACTAAGGACTCAAGGTATCTTTGATTGTATCCAAAGATACACGCATGTATAGCAGATTCCAATAAATACAAATGAATTTCAAAACCCTTATATTTGTTGACTTACTATCAGGCAGTCTAGCTTCACACTTTATTGAAAGGGAATGGAAAACCATCTGTTACCAGCACATTAGCCTGTCACCTTAGCTCCCCTGAGGTGAGCCAATTTGGGTGGCATATTTTAATACAAGTTCCTTCTTGCTATTGAAAAAACCTTCACACTTACATTGACAATTTTTCATCTTTGACTTATACTGCAATTTCTTCCTTATTCTCCTCCCTGGTCTCTACCATTCTCCACTGCAATCAGTCTTACATGTCTCAAAAAAAATTGTTTCCCTCCCTAATGCTTATCAACTCCTGCTTGAAGTTCCATCTCTGACTTCCCACTGATTTTCAAGTTCCCATCTCACCTTGAAATGACTCTCTTAGTTGCTTCTAACCCATATCACTTCTCCCACTCCAAGTATTTGCTTCAACAACTCCTTGTCACTTAGCTGGCTTCCCCATTCTCAAAGTAATCTTGGCACCACATACAGAATATAAACTTTTCTTTCATTACTGCATCCCTGTGTCTGTTCACTCAGTCCGATTCAAATCTTCAAATACTCAAAGTTTTCTACTGATAATTCTAAAAAGTTTTGTAAGGACCAAACTAATTTATTTTTAATCTCACTTTCATCTGCAGAGACTAGGAATCTTTCACAATGCTATTTTAAAGTGTATATTATTAAAAATACAAGTTGAAAAAGGAAATAAGTTTAGAATATTACAAATTGACAGTCAACAATTACAGATGTGCTATGTGTGATTATTGAGCAATTTGGTTCAGAGGCTGAGGCAAAGGCACACTCTACACTATCTTGAATGTAAGGGTGACTGCTGTTCCTTGTGCCACTTCTAGGATGCTTCGTGCTAACAGATAAAACATCAACAGGAATTACATTAAAAAATGACTCTACATACCCTTAAAAACAAAAATAATAAATGAAATAAAGAACAAGGTTGTGTTTGATCAAATGTTTGATGCTCCCTTATATTAAAACCTACTTCTAAACTATCAGGAAAAAATGTTATACTGGTCATTTTTACAGTTATAACAACAAATTTGATTTTATTTTCTCATATTCAGTAACTTTATGATTTTTAAAAGCAATTTGTTAAGAGCAAAAATCTGTTAACTTTCCCAGACAGAGATAAAATCCATGACCTTACTTTTTTATTCAATAAAAATAAATTTAGGAAAAAAGTAAGTTGAGCCAGATCTGGAAGCAAAAGAGGGACACTGGTTAAGTGCCAGGTTCATTAGATTTAGACTTCATTTTACAGACTATGATAACATTATGAATTAATGAACAAAGAAATGGAATTGTCAAAGCCTATGTTAGAAAGATTTGGCAGTCATGGCACCCAACAAGGAATATATAAGAGAATATCAGAATAAACTCTCATATATAAGAGAATATCAGAATAAACTCAGCAAGAACCAGTGGAATAAAAGGAAGGGGAAGAAAAAGCCCTTTGATAAGCAGGATGAATGGAATTAGCCTTCTGGTTGGTTCCCTTTATGAGTTGAAAAAGGAAAAGCTAAAGCTATTGGTAGTTTTATACAATGTAACCAGATCTTCTTTTGGGTTAGAGCTGATAATTGATATGTAAAAGTATTGGGTATATCTGTGCTTTGGTATGGGTGGTTAATTCCCTTTTAGAACTATACTTAGGAGGAAATTTCTTTTTTTAAAATACTTTATTAGGTTGATGGACCTTTATTTATTTATAGGTGGTGCTGAGAATAGAAACCAGTGCCTCATACATGCTAGGCAAGTACTCTATCACTGAGCCAGAACCACAGGCCCTCATGAGGAAATTTCTAAAAGGCAATTCTAAATGATGAATTAAAGATACAAAGCAAGTTTATGTACAGAATCATGTGCATGGAATCAATAGTTAAACTCATGAAAACAGATGAAATTACAAAATATATGTAGAATGTAAAAAGTTCAGATGGAACATCACAGGCAGAAGGAGAAACAGAACTCTAATGTACTTCCTCTGTGCAAAAAAACACAAAACCAAAAAACATGGAGGAAGAGAAAGAAAGAGCATTAGCTGTTTGAATCAACAGAAGTGAGAAATAAGTGATTATGTAATCATGACCTAAAACTATGAAACCACCACCATCCAAATAATGCGCATGATTAGTAGAAATTCAAGGTACAAATAACTGCACAATTTGAAAAAGATAAAAAAATTACAACCATAATACCACTTTTTAAATATGCTATCAATTGGAGAATCCTAAACTGGTGTAAAGTGACCAGTTTTTCAGGACAAGAAAATAAAGCTGGGTTAAAGTTTAACAAAGAGGGAAACACCCGCTATTTCTACTTTGCAAGGACTAGAGATATATTTACATTGCAGTTAGCTAAGAGTACAGAAAACTCATTTTAAAAATGTTTACTTGGAAGCACAGAACATCTAGGCTTGGACTGTTGGCTTCTCTTTGTCCTCTTTATTTCCTTTTAATTGTCCAGAAGTTGCTTCTCCATAATTGTTTCTGCTAACTAACATTTTAAAGCCCTCCCCCACTCTAACTCATAATTACATTTCACATTAGAAGAAGAAGGGGGAGGTGGGGAAAAGAAGGAGGACAGGGAGCCAAGAAGAATATTTCAATCATCTCTGGGCCCACTGTGAGCAGTGTCTTCATTCTGCACTGTTTTTGTATAGTTATAAATTAAACCACCAGAGGGAGCTTCTGCATTTCAATCCTATTCATCATCATTAATTAAATTTATGTATGGGTTCATTCAAAATCATTTAGTTCAGGACTCTTAAAGAAAAATCCAACTTGTAAGCTGACGTGACATATGTTCGTCTGCATGAAATCTTCATAAAAATCCAGTCTTTATATAAAACTACCAGACTCATGCTACAAAGCCTTTGTGATCAAATGAGAAATGGAAAAAACAACTAATAAGTGATTTGTGGAGTCTGAAAAGGCTGATTTCTCCTGTCTAAACTACCTTGTTCTCAGGAATAGATATGGAAAATGACCAAGGGCTTCAATTGTTCCCTCTTACTCTCATTCCCTCCCTTACTTCTTACTTCCCCCTTTTTCCTTCCTTACTGTTCTTCCTTCCTACCTTCTTTTCTTCTTATATCCCTTAATTTCAGTTATAGGGACATATTAGTTTAGCAAGTTCTGAGGACCAAGAGCCAGACATGGATTTTGGTTCTTGTTTAAACACAGATTACAATGCTGATCAATAAATTGAATGCCTGTTATTTGTAGGGCCGTATTCTCAGAGGTGGGAAAACAGCACTAAACCTGCTCTCAAGGAGGTTATTCTACTGGGAGAAACTGAAATTATAACATTAAATAGATTGCTTTGTGTCTTTATTAATAATATTCAATTACAACCCGTATCACTCATAGCAGAATGGGGTGAAGTTATCATGGGTTACTTCAAGTAGGTGGTCAGAAAGTCCTCTTTAGAAAGTAGCATGTAAATTATGCTCTGAACAAAGTTAAAAGTCAGCAATGGAAGAACTGCAGGGAAAAATATTCATATGCACAGAGAATGCAATTAAAATAAATCTTCAGATAGAAAGAAGGTCACTACAACTAAAGAATACCTCAGAGTATTGGGAAATGGGGTGGGGGTAAGATTAGAGACAGGCTGGCTAGATCATGTAGTTTCATATATTCTCTGTTAAGGGACAACTGTATGTTCTATGGCTTTGAAGTCAATGAAGGGTTTTGAGCATGGCAATAATATTAACTGTTTTATCTTTTAAAAACCTCACACTGGCTATTGTATGGAGAGAAGTCTGAACAGGGCATAAGAAAACTATAGGGAAAGAGTGAGTCCACATTCGGAAGGTTTAGGTATATTTCAGGGAGAAGATGACACTGCCTTTGCTAACATCCATAAGCACTGAGATCCAGGTGGAAGGAACGTAGTTACAACCCAGTCATTCAAATGAGGATGAACTGATTAAATTACAATTCTCACAATCCAATAAATTTACCTCCCAACATTCCTGCATTAACAGAGGAGCTTTTAGGGAATACCTCATATCTAAACTATAACAGAAAATAAGATTACAGATTTGATCCATTCTGAAGATAGAGACAGTAGGACTTCTGAAGATAAAGATAGCAAGCAGGACTTGAAAATAACAAGAAAAGAAATATGGACACCAGAATTGACTTATAGTATCTTCTGTCTGAAACAACTAGACAAATGGAAGTGCCATTAAAAGAGATAGAGAAGACTAAAGCAAGAGAGGATTTGGGGAGATATTAAAAATCTCTCCTGAACATTTTTTACTTCCTAGAAATATTTATACAGCAAGAGCTGTCCAGTAGAATCTGTTATATGAACTGTAAAATCAAGGGAAAGGTCAGACACAAGAAATAAAAGGCTATCAATAGCATGTTGTTAGGATGAGAAGAGATGGAGGAGGAAGGCATAAGATGGATTTCTGGGCATTCCAACATTTAGATGGAAAGACAAAGAGAGGTGGTAAAGAGTCTAAAAAGCAAATTTTGGAGCAGGAAGAGCTATCTCAGAATGGGATACTTCAAAAGTCAAACAGCGCTTGGTTTTTGGTTGTTGTTTTAAGAGAATGATTAAATATGTTAAAATCTACTGATAGTTCAAAATAAGGTGATGATTGAAACTAATCCTTGGATCTCATGAGGAAAAAGTCATTGATGAGTTATGGAAAGTACAGTTTTGATGGAGAGAAAGGGTAAAAGCATAGTCAGTGGGCTATAAGAGATAAAGTAAATAAAAAAGCAAAGCAAAAATTAAAAATCATGCCATCAGTCATGGAATTTGGTAGTAAAAGAAGGAAGACATATTTATGGGGCTCCTAGAAAATGAGACAAAATTTTTAATAGTGTGTACGTGCCAGGGAAACATGTAGTTTAACAAATAATTTAATTGAGGCTGATTTTCCTTCTGTGATTATTTATAGATTATTTATAGATATTGGAAGTAGTATATCATAGAATGATTCTCCATAGCAGAGAAAGCAAAAAATAAAAATAAAAAATAAAATAAGAAGAAGAGATATGAGACTAAGTGTATTGAACATTTCCATAAGATAAAATTGAGTTTAGACATATGAGAGTAAGTCAGAGGAAATTGTCAGAAATGATGACTATAATGTGAAATATTTGATTTGCAGATTTCAGAGATAGTTCACTTATTGGTAACTGGTTTGTGAACATAATAAGGATTAGAAATAGAGTGCCAGACATACAGGTTGGACTCACCATCTTAGATAATCCAAAAGTTTGGGATCCTGACAGTAAACTGATAGTATTGGGATATTGTTTTAGTTTGCTTTTTTGTTGCTGTGACCAAAATATCTGACAAGAACAGATGAGAGGAGCAAAAGTTTATTTGAGGCTCACAGTTCCAGAGGTCTCAGTCCATAGATGGTCCAGTAGATTATTCTGAGCCAAAGCTGAGGCAGTACATCATGGTAGAAGGGCCCAGCAGAGGAAAGAAGCCTGGATCACACCAGGGTTGTGGAGCAGAGAGAGAAGAAACGGGCTACAGGAAAAATGCACCCTTCCAAGGCACGCCTACAATGACCCACCTTCTCCATTCATGCCCTAACTGCCCACAGTTATAACCCAGCCAAAGAGGATGTACTGATTAAGTTACAGACAGTTCTCACAATCCAATAAATTTATTTCTGAACATTTCTGCATTAACAGAGGAGATTTTAAGGGATGCCTCACATCTAAACTATAACAGAAAATAAGATAATGGATTTGATCCTGGAAGAGCAGTTGGCATTCACAGATTTCAGGAGAAGAGGCATTATCTGACTTCAAGCAATTTGTTTGTAAAATTTGTCCATCTTTTGAAATTTGTAAAATAAGCATGCTTAATTCATATTGCATCCATGAGGATTTTGTCTATAATTTTTTAAAAACACTTAAAGTGTAGGTATTTCTTTTTTCTCTTTAAATTATGTGAAGGATCATTGACAATGGCACTAAAAACTAGAACCAGACCCAGAATGTATATTATCAAGTGTATAATTTCTTGTCTTTAAGAAGGAGAGTAGGCCAGGCACAGTGGCACACATCTGTAATCCCAGTTGGTCAGGAGGCTGAGGCAGGAGGATCTCAAGTTCAAAGCGAGCCTCAGTAAAAGCAAGGCACTAAGCAACTCAGTAATGCCCTATCGCCAAATAAAACACAAAATAGGGCAGGCATGTGGCTCAGTGGTCAAGTGTTCCTGAGTTCAAGCCACAGTATCAAAAAAAAAAAAAAAAAAAAGGAAGAAGAAGAAGAAAAGAAGTAGGATTTCCAAGTATGACACAAGTTGATAAATTCATTAAGTTGAATTCAGTACAATATATATGACAGATGAATACTGTAAGCATAAGTTACATAGGAAACCCTATAAAATCTCTGAACCAGTCCACCAAGAAAGATTTTAGGCAAACCTTGAATCGGTGTGGAAAGTAAAAAAGGAATCCTACCTGAAGGGTTAGAGGACTCTGAACAGTGGGTATCATTTTGGTTAAGTAAGGCTTGATTCAATTACATTTTTTCAATTAAATTGACTTCAGGGGGGAAAAAGAATACTTTTTTTCCTCAAGTGGTAATTGGATTTTGTGACATTTTAAGTCAGACAGTACAAAATTCCACCAACTATGAGGTTCTGTCACAAAGAGAAGAGATCAACCACCTGCACAACCTCAACATTAAGGTAGTGAGAAGCCACAAAAGAAGAAAGAAAAGCAATTTGTAATTAAATTTAAGAATAAAGGAAACTTAAAAGCTAAGATACCTAAAATTGAAGTTGACCATTTCATTTCTCAGACACAGTAAGAATCCTCTAAATTGAAAAGGCAAATATTTTAAATAATAATAATTAGATAAAAAGAAAAAGGTGAATAAATCAATATGGACCAATTTTGCCATGTTTTAAAAGCTGAAAAACCATGAAGATGCTTTTGAAATGGCAGCAGCAAAGGCTGTCACCTCTGAGCAAGTGTCCTGCATTTCCACTTCCCCTCCCCTGCACCATAATTTTTATCACTAAGGGTGGAGCTCCCTGCCTCTTCCCTGCAGATGCAAGAGCTTCCTTGTAGATTTTCTTCCTATCACTGTCCAGCTCTGGTCCTCTCCAGGCTCCCAGATTAATCTTCCTAAAACACAGTTCTGATCATGCTTCTCTGCTACAAAGCCTTTGGTGATTCCTCCCATGTGCTAATGAGTACAAAGCAAAGTATTTCATGTCAATTTACAGCTGAACCTCCAAATTTCCCAGCACTCCACTTTAAACAACCTACGTTTCAGCTACATCATGTTACTTATGGTCTCCAGAGTTTCCCTGTACTTTTCCATCTCTGTCCTTTTCCTCCTTTCTATCTTCCTAGATATTACCATCTTTCAAGGTTCAGTTAAAATATCATCTATGAAATTAAGCTGCCCTTGATCTCTCAACTTGAGGTTATTTATCAATCTTGCAAGCATTTGTTGCAAACATCCCCAATAGGATTTGTCTATAGCAGTCTGGAGTGCAGAAGAGGAAATATTTTCTTTGGTTGTATTTTTTTCAGTTCTCAGATATAAACATCCCCCCAACATAGCTAATACACATTTATTTAAATGAATTGTTAAGTTTTCTTCTCAACTGCCTCATTTCTTGGGTATAGTCAAATGACAATTCAGAGAACAATTTAAATACTCCATTCCCTTTCAGTTCTCAAAGAATTATATTGTGTCTGGTTACTTACAGAAATTTTTAAAGTTTTTCTACCTTTATTTATTTTCAATCTACTAATCCATAACTATCATTCAATATGATAGTCATGTGTCCTGAAATTGAAATTAGAAAGGTAGTGAAAAGAGTCACTGCTGCCTGGGAAAATAATGTCAACATATTTAATAGACAAACGCTTATTGTTCAGAATATTAGAAAAACAAAGACAAATAATCTAGTGAGAAAAATAAATGATAAGTAACAGAAAAAATATGAAGGCAACAAACAGAAAAGCTGACTAAAACTTGATGTTCATTTGTGAATTTCAAAGTATGATCTTATCCATTCAAATAGGAAAAATTTTAAAGACTGATACTATCAAATGTTGGCAAGAAGGTGTGAGAATCAGATTATCTGTTAGAGAATTTATCCTAATGGTCCTTGTGAATATTAAAACTCAGTTTATATGGGTAAAAAATTAAGTAAAGTGGTTAGAAAAATATCATTCAGACAAATATATTTATCTCAGCTGTGTGGAGTCATATTTCTCTATGGAAAAAGACCACCTTTTAAAGCTCAATAGACTGTTGAGTTCTGATTTCACATTGCTTCACCTGGGAAAAATCTAATTTAACCAAATGCACATGTGTTTTTCAAAGAAACCCCATTTCTCAACTGTATTCCTAGAGCCCATGGTAACTTTTAAAGTAATATATCCTTTCCCTGATGTTGAGGACCAATTTGAGGAGGATCACAGTTGCGATACTCTAGCTAAACTTGAAGCTACCTGGACAAATGCCACATTACTTTGCCTTTCATGTCCCCCAAAAGTAATTTGCCTGTGCACAATGCCCCTAAATAAAGCTTGGTTAGGAGAATTACCACTTCAGAAATCATAAAACATACCTCTGAGCAGCATTTCCCAAAATGTTTTTAGCAAAATGTCCATAAGGTGTCCAGACCCAAATGGTTTTCTTGGTTAAATAGGAATGGAAAACGTTCTACTTACTATAGTTAATAGACATCTAGGCAAAAATTATTAGAGGTTTTGACAAATAATTTGCATAAGACAACTTGCAATATTTTTCTAGGAAATGGGAATTATACAGAGTTTCCCTCAAACTGAAGACCATGTAACACTTTTTTCAAAGAATACCTACTAATCTAAATGAACACTAGTGAACTGCACAAAGTAACTTTAAGAATTCCTCAGATGAACCATTGGGATTCTGTGAATCAGAAATAGGCTTGTAGAATCTAAAGAGCATTTAGGTTGTCAGTGGAGACTGTGCTCCTCCAGCATCCCAGACAGCTCTGGTTGCCCTGGAAGCCAGAAGTGAGATGGAAAAGTCCAAACACTTGACATTTGCATTCCTGGGCTGAGAACTAGAAGCTGGAAGGCTTGCTGTAGGACCACTCCAAGAACTATTTACGGCAAATTATAAGAACCTCTATCATGATTTTCTTTTGACTGTTCATTATTTTTCTCTTGTCCTTAGTTTCAATAAGCTAATTTGATAAATAGGATTTTTGATTGGACTTAAGATAAATGCAGATACAATATTAATAATGCCAAAGTGTCTGTATAAAAATTTAAATGGAAATATTTTGTGCATTCATTAAAAGAATCAAAGATTATCACAGTTGTCTTGCTGTGCTCTCGGGGGAGATATGAAATGTTAGTAATTTAAGTTTCAGTGAAAAACTATAAATGACAAATTAAATCTAATTCAGTGCATTAAATCAAAAAGCTTCTACTGTTGAGTTTGAGGTCATTTCAGATCAACGAATATTGCCAGACACTTTAATGAGTACTGGGGACAAAAAGATTAAGAAGACTCAATGAATTATCTAGACAATTTCCCAGCTTCACTGGTAAGGTAGACCTGGTAGGAGAATATTCAGCACAACATGAGGTAGTGGAATGGGTAAAGGACTACATGTATTTTGATAGGAACTCATAAGAAAAGAGGACAAGTCAGGAGACTAAGAATGAGCCAGACAGATGAATAGGGCCAGTATCCCCACACAGAGGACTTCTATACCATGTTGAATTTGGATTCTTTCATGTAGACATGAAGAAGGCCAAGATGGAGGCAACAGATCAATTTGGAGTTAGTCTAGGTAATACATGATAAAGGTCAGATTTATTCAGTTGATTAATGGATATTAATTGTAAAACCCATATGTCAAGACTTAGACTGCAGAGATACAGTGATAAGTACAAGTAATGAACTTTGCTCTTCTGGCACCTAAAATTCAATACAAAATGTAAACAAATAATGCATAGCTGCATGCAAGCAAAATTCTACAGAAGGTACAGTGCTATAAATATATCTATTTATATACTATGATTATATATTACAGAGTTACCTATGCTTTGCTTCTAAAATCAAGGAAACTTCCTATAGCTATTTATATCTAAGATGAGATAAAAATAAGGAGTAGCATTAGATTAGATAAAGTTTTCAAGGAGAAAGTCAAAGATAAGACTATTTTAATCAGAGGAACAACAAGATTCCAGAGAGAGGATGGCACTCCAGCCTGGTTACAGTGAGGGATCATTAGCTGAGGGTAAAGTGGTCTAGCATCCAGGCTGTATAAATCACTAAAGATCAGTATAAAGGTTTTAGATTTTATTCTGTGGTCAAAGGAAGCCATTGAAAGACTTTAGGCACCATCTATTTTGTATTTTGGAAAGACTATTCGGACTTCTGTGCAGAGAATACACTAGAAGTGCTAAAGAGGTCATGAAAAAGTGAGTTAGCCTATTTTAAGTTCCAACAGTGCAACAGCATGCCCAGTGGGCATGCACCCAATGTCTAGTTGTGCCTCCTACATGGAAAGCACTCAATGCTTATCAGTTGAATGCTTGATTGAATGAATGAAATCCTCCTCTCATTTAATTTATCTGACCCCTCAACATTTTTAAATGATAAAAACGGTTTTCCAAGGTCTGAAAGTTTACCATCTGTGGGGAAAACAAACGTTTTAATATATGAGGATTTTTTTTTTCTCTGAAGGACCTTGTAACATTAAAGTCAAAATGTTTCAAAAAATATATTTAATGTGTCATTGTGGGTGACAAATGAAAAGATACATTGTTCCTCTAGAGTTCCCAAAGCCTCAAGAAAGTGTGCCAACAAAAAGAACAAAAGAATGAACCCACAACTAGAAATTATTCACTGGAATAGACTGGTTTTCCAACTCTAAGAATCAATTTTCAAAATTATACATTGCAACATTTTTGTAACTCTACTGTTTTATGTGTATTTTACTAAAACCACATCTTATTTTACAATATTTCTACCACCATCCCAAAATAACTCATAGTATATTAGTAGTCATTCCCCACTCCCCAGTTCAGTGGTTCCCCCAGCCCTTGGGAACCACTGAACTACTTTGTCTTAGCAGATTTGCTACTGTGGATTTTACATTTTATTAGAATCATATAATATGTGGTCTTTTCAGACTGATTGAACATAAGATGTGTTCAAAATAACTAATTGGGAGGCAAATGGACTGAGGAGGCTCCAGCCTTCTGGGTTTTTCTGCAAAAAAAAACAAAAACAAACAAACAAAAACAACAACAACAACAACAACAACAAAAAACCCAGGAACCCAGCTCAGTACACTTCATCTCCTAGGAAACAGAAACTTAATCTTACCAATCAGAAATGGCCAATTAACTTCTAAGACTATGTTTCCACTTTAACCAATCAAGTAATTTCCTTGTCTTATTTCTGTGATGAAAACCTTATAAAAGTTTTCTGCTTGATGCCCTTCAGTAGAGCCTGAACCATTTGCAGTCTGGAGTTGTCGGCTCAAATAAACTCTAAAATTCTACAGTCACCAAGTTTGTTTTTACTTATTTTCACTGTCTAATCATATTGTAGCATGTATCAGTACTTCATCCTTTATTATTGCCAACTAATTTTCACTCCATGAATGTAAAACATTCCATTTACCTGCTTATCATTCAATGAACATTTGCTCAGTTTCCATTTTTGACTTTTATAAATAATGTTATGATGATCATCAATCAATATATACTTTCTGTGGACATATATATTATATTGTATATAAAATCTTGCATGAAATTTCTGAGTTTAATGTTAATTCTAGATTTAACATTTTAAGAAAATGCTAAGCTTTTTTCCAAAGTTGCTGTACCATTTTACATTCCCTCAGCAATCTGAAAGTGTACAAGTACTGAAATTTCTCCACAACTTCACCAACATTTGTTAGGGTCTATATTTTTTATTATAGCCATCCTATGAAGTGAGATGTGGTATTTCATTGTTTCATTATGGTTTTGACTTGCATGTATCTAGACTGATGTGGAATAACTTTTCATTTGCAGACCTTCCTTGAAGAATTTTTATTTGTTTGTTTATTTATTTTAAATATTTCAGTTATAGTTGGACACAATACCTTTATTTCATTTATTTATTTTTATGTTGTGCTGAGGATCGAACCCAGGGTCTTGCATGTGTGAAGCAAACGCTCTACCACTGAGCCACAACCTCAGCCCAAACAGAACGTATATTTAAATAAACCCTTTGCCTATTGCTTTCCTTGAAGAATGATAAGAATTGTCTAATTATTTTAAACACTGCCTCCATGTGAACATTAACTAATATATAACAGGAATGTCTTATTTCTGAACTTAAAGAAAATGTTTCCAGTAATTCTATTATAATCTTTAAATTATATATTTTTCAGTTTTCTACTATGTTTTATTCCCATTTCGTTCTTTCTTTCTTTCTTTCGTGTGTGTGTGTGTGTGTGTGTGTGTGTTTGCATGTGCATGAGTGGGATTAAACTCAGGGATTTACACATGCTAAGCCTGCCCTTTCTCTACCACTGACTGACACATGCAGCCCTTATCTTGAATTTTTGTATTTATTTCTATGGTGTTTTTATTAACTTATTGTGACATGTATGTTGTTGCTATTTGGTACATTCCTAACTAGTTGATATTCTTTATGGGTTGCATCCTTTATTATTATAAATTATACCATTCATTTCTTATTTTCTATTTTTGTTTTTGTCATTTATTCATCCTCTGGGGAATACTCTAGGACTCTTGGTTGACACACAAGATCAACTGAACCCACACATGGCTCCAAGGTGGGAATATGGCCCCAGAATGTCTATTTGGAATGCAACATAGGCTGCAGGAAGAGGCAGAAGCCCAAAGTCAGAGTAAAGAGCTAGAACATAGGAATATACTTAATATATTTTCTCTTTTGTTTTTAGATATAAGAAAACTTTGAGTAAATAACTAGGGTCACCCAGAGTAAAACAATATACAGCAAACAAACTGCTAAAAATCAAAATAAATAACTTAGTTTTGAGAAGTTTCCTGCACTACAGAACCCTTACTATTTGATATATTGCATGTAATAAATTGGTCTCTCACCATCTAAATTTTTTCAAACTATTTAAAAAACTACCAATTTCCCTTCTCCCTTTTCTGCTTGCAAATCATATACATTTTCTTTTAAATTTATAAGCTTTTTCCCACTTTGGGATGCTAATTATAGTATACAACAAACACATATAATATGTAGAATGTTGAATGTTAGCCACATTAGTGTGATATTCTATTTAATGTGCAATCTATAAATAGGGGTCAGTTATTAAAAACTTCCTCAAAAATTAGCACAACTTTTAAAAACTTTTGTTTTGTACTGCTTAAATCACTTGCGCTAACCTTATACAATTTTAGCACAGGTAGGATGATAGAGATAAACTTTCTGAGAAAACTAAAGGGTTAGTTAGCTTGCTTGTCTAAGCTTAAACATCATAAATGTAACAATATCAAAAATACCAATAGATTTTTAATTCTAGAGATCCCTTCATATGGTCAAAAATACCCAAAGCAAGTTAATAACTGAGATCTTCTCATGGCCAACACAAAACTTTCAACATTTGGTAAATTGGAATTAGTAAACTGCCGCTGTCTGGCTGGGCACAAGATCACGAGCCACTCAAACAGGAACAAACTTTATTTTTGAAACAACCGCCAAATACCACGTTTGTGTCCAGGAAGAATCCTGATCCTCCCATGCGGCGTTCCGCCGGGTCCTTCCCGGACCCCCAGCGCCAAAACTTCCCCCGGAATTCCCTCCTACTGCACTTTCCCAACCAATGGGAACTCTCCAGGAGTCCCGCAGCAGGCCCAGGTAAACAGCAGGAGTCCGGTATCCATATGAATGTAATTTTTAACATAATCATATCATCTCAATGGCTAGCTGGCGTCACCTTTCAATCAAAAATGCCATGCATCATATTAATTGGCTGTGGCTCCCAGCAGTAAACCACATGTGAGTTTGAGACATTAGAAACTTCACTGAAGAACTAGCAATAAAGTTGTTAGTAAAGTTGCTGGTTTTCCCCAGATAAGAACAGATGCTCAATGCACTAAAGCACCAGCTTCTTTATCTCTGCATGTTTCTCTTGAGCATCCTCAGAGATGCCTGCCAATCTCTGTCTACTTCATCTTTGTCTTGTGTAGTACATTCCTTAATTTTTTTACATAAATTCTCAATTACCTCTTGCTCTTATAACTCAGCAGTAGAGGATTACTGGCACAAATATGTCATCCAGGTTATCAGAAACTTGCTCTGGTTTCCAGCCCAATCGATTCAGTCTCTGCTCTTCTATTGGCCTCAGCCTATATCTTCATCTTACAACTATTTTCAAATGTGGGGCTACTTATCACATATAACATCAAGTGATTTTAAACATAATATGAATTAAAAGTTCATCATATTCCAATGGGAAATACGTTCAGTTTTTTTTTTGTTGTTTGTTTTTGTTAGTTAGTTTGTTTGTTCTTGCTAAACCAGAAGAGGATGAGCCTTGTAATATAATGGCTTACCTTACTATCACTTGGGAACAGCTTGCCTGAGAAACAACTCATGTAGACAAAAACTGCATTGGGATGGAAAGAAGAATTCTGATAACATTTATGAGAATCGAGATAAAGTCAGTCCTTTAGTTATCTATACCTTTAGACTTTTTAGTTACATGATTTACATTGAAATATTCTTCTAATGTAAGATTTATATGATTACTATTTTTCACATAAGTAAAACAATAATTTTTTGCTCAATCAGACAAAAATCTCACTTATTTTTAGACTCTAAAAAAGTGAAACCATAGAGGTAGAGAACAGAATAATGCTTTCAGAGTTGGGGATGTGGGGAGGGGAAATAGAAAATGTTGTTCAAAGCATCCAAAGTTCCATTTAAACAGGAGGAATAAGCTCTGGAGAGCTATTGCATAGTATTGCGACTATAACAAATAATAATACATACTCAAACACTGTAAGAGAATAGACTGTAAAGGTTCTCATTACCAAAAATATAAGTGAGGCAATGGAAAACTTAGCTTAATATAACCATTTCACAACAGTATGCATTAAAATATAAAATTTTGTCAATTAAAAATAATTTTAAAATTTAAAAGTTCAAATTTAAACTGTAAAAAAAAATCTCATCAAGTTTTATGAAGTATCTTATTTAAAGAGAATTTACCCACAAAAGTAGCAGAGACTATTTCCATAGCAGTTGAAAACATCAGTGATGCATGTGAAGAGCTACATTCTTATAAAATTGAAGAAGATACTATTTCAGAAAAATTCTACAGCATCCCTGAGTATTTTTTAAATACTTATTATTTAATAACAATATTTGGGACAAAAAGCTCATAATACTTTAATAATAAGAGCTCTGTCAGTTCAGAGGAACCTTAATAATTAACAACAACCAAAGCATACTTGATATAAAAATTGAGAAAAATTTTAAGTGGTTATTTTACATTTATCACTTTTAGATTGAAATAGTGATGTATAGATAGGAAAGAAGATGGAAACAACTGGAGATGTCTACAAACATAGTGGAACACTGTTCTGGAAGAACTTCATCCAGATTCTTCTTTATATACCTTCAGCTATTCACAAGACAGTAATTCTTCTTTAAGGAAATTAGTTAGATATAAAGAATTATGATTTTCAGTATTGATCCTTACCAAATCATGCCACAATCTTTTCCAGAAAGATAAAATTCAAATTTAATCATATAAAATTTTCAAAGTTCTATGATATATTTATTCAAAAATTATTCAAGCCTGTTTTGTAATGTGTTCCTAAACAAGTTTTGACTTGCCTCATATGTGATATGTGGTTTTGACTGTCCTTCACTACTGTCAGTCACTTCATCCTCAGAAGAGGCTGGCAAAGGGCTAATTTGAATCCACACACTACCACCACCTTGACAGCCCAGTGATCCACATGTGCTAGGAACAAATCTTCAAAAGGTAAAGAATTCATATCTAATCAGGCATGGAATAAAAAATAAAATAAACAACCAGCAGAGGCTAAAAACATTATAGAATAACATTAATATACTATAATATTTGTGTGAATAAAAAAATCAATGTGTAATAAAATTACTCTGACATATCTCTAATCAGAAAAACCCTCATTCCATACTGGACAGAAATAAATTTAGTCTAGCATTGAAGAGAGAAACCACCAATTGTCTCCACATGCTTAAGATAGCCACTTATGGAAAAAAGATTCCTATCGCTACTTAATGTCCCGAAATTACTGGGAGAAAACCCTGCAAGGTGATCTCTGTATAGAATGGTGAGTTGTAATGGATGAATTTCTCATCTTCCTTTTCTTTGTTAGCTTATAGAATTTTCTCTCTCTCTTTCTCTCTTTTTTTTTTTTTTTTTTTTGGTCATCCCACCCTAATTGGATTCATACTGATCTCTCTTCCCCTAGAAGCTTATATTTCTCCCCCTTGTTACTAATTTAATTCTTACACATTTCCCTTTTCTTTTGTCTAGTTCCAGTCTCATTTCTCAGAAAGGCCAGTTCATTAGAGCACTGTAGTTATTAAAAATTGAACTTCAACCAACCACATAAATTTTTTTAAAAATAAGCAAAGGTAAAAATTACATCTTCAACATAATGTGAAAATATCAATGGAGTTCTGCCCAACCACCCACAAACATTATCCATGAGGTAGCTGATATAAAACCTTGAATCACATTCTTCTACTTTATAGCAGTCAAGTACAAATATGTACTTCAATAAATACATAAATGAGAGCTCTTAAAAATTTGTTTCATAAATAATATCTTCTCAGCTTTTTATTTAGCATAGATCCTGGAGTATCCTAGAGATTCTATTTATTTCGTTCATTTTGATTCTGCCTCTTCATGTTTGTGCATATGCATTTGTATGTGTTTGTGTGTGTGTGTGTGTGTGTGTGTGTGTGTGTGTGTGTATGTATTCCAATATATAGCATGGACAAAAGAACACACTACATACTATATATCCAATGTAAATTTCAAAATAATTTCAGCCATTAATTAGTGTGCACAATCCACCTCACACTCAATTTTGAAATTAAATGCTAGTCTAAGATGGAAAGCACTAACTCTACTATTGGTTTATTTCGCACTAAGAATAAAGATGTCCTTTCTTTAACCCAGGGGTCCTTATACCTCTGCCTGTGGCCTCACAGAATAAGCTGTAAATTTCTTACAATTATATGTGATATTTTGCATATGTTTGTGTATAAGTGAGCATCATTTCACTAGGCGGAATGGATTACCAGCTTTATGACTGAGAAAATGTCTCAGCCTGCAAACACAGATAGGCTCTGCTACATCTTCTTTACTCAAAAGCCCCACACTGCACTACTTTGACTGTCATTAAGGAAATCCTTAATTGTTAAGTTCAAGTGAGATATTTATTACAGAATTTGATGTTTAAGATAACCAACTTAAACCATCTAAAACTGCAATGGCATTACATTTAATTGGGTTATTTTGGAAACTGAGATTTCAACTATTTTCCCCCAATCTTATTTGTTCCATAAGCAAAATTTTGGAAAAAAAAATCCCTCACACAGGGATAATTTAGGAAAGTGTATACAACATTGTAGAAATCAGAAAATAAAATATATGCTATACCCTTATTAATCTAAAGTATATTTTATTTTTTCCTTTATTTTTTATATAAAAACACAAGAATATTTACTATACTTTTTAGGGATTTAGATAAATGTTTGTACACATAGAGGAAATGATGAGATATTCAATTTTTAACAGCTAATTAAAGTTCATTAGTGTGCACAATCTATCTTACACTCAATTTTGATAAGATTGATTATTTTAAAGTGAATCATATACTGAAACTGATTCTAAGGTAATCTGGATGCAACCAGTTGAATGTCTACTAATACTGCATAGGTAAAAGAGATGAAAAATAAATTAAACAAAAAATAGAGCTAGATATTTCTTTTTGGAAATTATGTTTCTTATCCCACTACAGATTTTCTGAAATTATATAGACTTAGTATTCAGTAGTTTCCTCATAATATCTGTTTCATTTAGAATATGTTGAAACACTGAAATTAATACCAATTCTATGTTCCTGTGCCTTTAATAAGTTGCTAAATTATAACAAATGTCATAATAAATGTAATTAATAAAAAGTATAATTTAAAAAATAATTTATTTATAAAATTAATAAATGATTAGCAAGAGAATGATCTGTGTTAAAAAATAATATTTTTTAAATACTCCAGTATTTTCTCATTCAAGAAAAATCTTTACAATCATTTGTTTCTAATCAGTTAAACAGATCATTCAAAAATACAGATATGTTTTGAGCTCTACATCATTGATATTTCTTTCAAGCTCTGTACTCCTAAAAAAGGAATATTTACTTTTAGAGCATTTAAAATACCAAAAAAATCAATAAAGCATTTATAAAGAGTATAATAATAATTATAGGATTTAAACATTATGCATGAGAAACTGATCTGAACATGAAAGCTCATTTTATTCTCACAAGAAATCTATAATGCAAGTGTTCTTAACCAAAGAGGAAATCTAAGCTAAGAGACTAAATACTGAGATAGCCAAACTCACAGCTAGTAAGTGGTACAGGAGATGTGAAATCCATCCTGACACTTATAACCTGTACTTTTAATCCCTACTTTTTTCTGACATTGTTTTTGTTATAGATTTATATATAAGGTGTCCCCCAAAAGCTTCTGTGCCAATGCAGGAATATTTGGAGGTGAAATGACTGGACTGTGAGAGCTGTAACTAATCAGTCTATCCTACTTTGAATAGATTGGGGGTAACAGTAGGCAGGTGAGGCATGGCTGGAAGAACTGGATCACCCGTGACCTGACCTGGAAGGGTGTCTCTTCCCTGAGGCCCCTTTCCCCTTCCCTCTCTTTGTCTCTCTCTGCTTCTTGTTCACCACAAATGCAGCAGCACTCTTAAATCATACCCTTTATCACGATATTGTGCCTCAACTTGGGTCCAGAGCCATGGAATTGGACCACCACGATCTGAAACAATGAACCAAAATCAATTTTCCCTTCTCTAAGTTTTTTTTTTTTTTTTTTTTTTACAGGTACTTGGGGCATGGGAACACACAGTTAAATAGTCTCTGACTATGAAATTATAACTATAAAATTAACACACAGTCTCTCATAAATTGGCTTTTGTTTCTTAGAAGATTTTTCCAAATATAAGATACAACTTTCTCAAGAAACTGAGAACATTTTTTTTCCAGTTGAAATTCATCCAACATACATATGATATATCAGGTTACCTCTATGGATTTCTTAAAGTGGAAATATGTATTTACTGAGAACTAGACTTGGAAGTAGTTGATCTCACAGATTGCTTTGGGAATGTGAGAAAGTCATTATTTGCTGGCTCTTCCGTAATTTACTTTGAATTTGTTAGATTCATTGATGTGTGAACTGGTTATCAAAGCTTGATAAACAGCTTATAAATCACTTTGAAGTTGGCAGAAATAAATATTAATGAGTCAATTTTCAAGGAACTTATAGTTAGTTTCTTCTTCTTTCCCCATAAGTAAAAAAGATCTCAGTTGTTTTACTTAGAAAAGAATCTACAATTTATTAGTAATGATTGATGTTTTTCAAGATAATCATCAGACTATTTATTATATGAAATCAGACTATTTGCTTTAAAAAAAAAAAAAAGAGTGCTCTTTGAAAATCCACCAAAAAGTTTCATGTGATAATAATTCTGTGCAAAACTTATTTATAAAGCCCATACTTGATTCTAATATTTTGAGATACTAAAATAAACTGCTTCACCATGATCTGTGCAGGGCTGGCCCCACTTAAACCACTACTTCCTCCCAGCCTTTCACACAGGACAAAACAGGCTCCAACAGTTTTAGCAGCTTACCCAGATCACAAATAGGAAGAAAACAAAGTATGTGGAAACATGCCTATCTACTACAGTCCTTTGTGACTTAGCCTCTATAATAGGAAAAAGATATCATTTTTAATGTTATGGATTTTAAGAATTCAAAAAGTCTTTCTAAGGTCAAAATAACAAAGAGGATATATATATATCTGACATAAAATATATAAATATGCTCTGGCATAAAATTTTAAATGCCATACCCCAAATTAATGATCCAAATCTGGACTTAGATTTTTTTTATGCTTATTTTCCCTTGTGAAGATACTTGATATCCCAATATGGACATTTTATTCCCTGCATTTAAATGCTTATTTCCCCTAACTAGGAAATACTCGAAATCTCAGGATTCATTTGTACCTTCATTTTAAATCCCTTCTAGAGGTTCTGGCTCATGTTTGATTTTCATAAGTGATGAGAAAGGATGAAACGACCTGACTATTACAAGAAGTTAGGAATCCTGTTCAATAGATAGGGTAACCCAGCTGCATGGAGTAGGGAGCATATGAAATCCAGCTCACTCTACTACATCACCTGTTGCATTCACCTAGATGATGCCAGCTCTAATGTGCAGAAAGGTATCATTTAGGCTCATGCAGGCCCTATAGACCTGAGAGTTAGGAAAACAAGGGAAGGAAGCAGTTAAACACAAAGCTTTTCAAGTCCAATTTCTATCAGAAATTAAAAGAACAGAGAAATAGAGCTCATGATGAGAATGTTTATTAATTCAGTAAATCAGTACCAGGGTAGGGAAACACATTTTTCTTGGTACTAGGGAGTATAATATCATTTTAGGGGAAAAGATTTAGGAGAACCACTAGCAACATGTCCTCTTTATTGTATGGGACGTGAGAACCATTGCTAAGGAAGACTATGAATATTTAAGAATATGATTCTATGGATGTGGGAGAAAGAGAAAACTCTTACATCTCTTGATCTGATGATTCTGTTTCAAAAAATTCTCAAGTCTACTAGAAATAAAACAGCATGACAGTATATATGCCACATTTGCCACATTTTAAAAAATCATCACACTATCACTTTGACAGATCCTGAAGAGGCTCTAAAGAAACACTTTGAACACATGGATATCAGCCTTACTTTCATGGATACACAACTGATGTTTTCTACAGTATAGATGAATACCTCTGAAATTCTAACAATAACTACCCATTTGTTCAGTATTAGATACTATACCAAGAAAACACTTATCTCCAAAGAGGAATATTTCAGAAAATATGTATTACTATTTCATATTTATCAATAAGGATTGAGGGTCAAAAAGCATAAGAGATATGCCTAATTTCATGAAGGTAATTATTGCTGATTGCAGATTCAAATCTATGCTATTCTTAATTCAGAACCTGAGTTTTTGCCACTTCAATAAACTAAACTTTTGATAAGGCTGTTAATGCTTAGGAAAAAAAGTGGTACTTTTACCAGTCAACATTTTGAGATAAGTTATATAAAATATAATATACCGAATCAAATATGTCAACCCCATGCATCCTCGTACTATTTCCTAAAGTATATACTTGTTAAACTGCCATTGTTTTAAACTGCATAATGATATGCTAATAATCAACTAAATTTATGATGTTCTGGTTAATGTTTGAGAAATGAAACAGGAGGCATGGCATGACTGCTTACCTGTTCTGCTAGTTTTTGTCCATTGAGGTAAGCCTGAATCACAGCATCATTTACAAGCAAATGGAAGTTCAGGAGCACGTGTTCAACATCATAGGTTCCATGCATTGCATCTGAAAGCTCTTCCAAGGACTGGATATATGCATGCCAATGTGGATTAAGCTCTACCATGTGGGCCAGACAGCCCCTGGCAACATTGAGGCAGTACCCCATACAGGGCTTACTGAGAGTCAGGCCCTGGCAATGAGGGCAGTACTGCATCCTTAGGAGGGCTCTGCTGCACTCTTTGGAGAAATGAAGATGGTCAGTGGTGTTGATGACTTCAATGCCCAGATTGAGGGCCTGCAGAAATGTGCGGCTGGGCAGCAGAGATCTTCCCATCTGCCCCATTACTCTTTTGGGAATGTTACCAAATGGACTAACATCCCGGCCGGCCATGCGGATGCATTCCGAGTATTCCAAGGAACTGTCAGTCACACTGGGATTAATGAGATGGTTGTAGACCAGAGGAAAAAGACTGTCGAAAAACCTATTTACAAATTCTTCAGGATTAACATCCACACCAAATAAGTAGAGCCCTACATCAGTGAAGAACTCCTGAACTGCAGCAGCAGCCTCTAAGGCCATGTTTCTGTAGGTGTTGCAAAAAAGTATACTGGTATAATTTTCTGCTTGTCTGATGAGAGTTTCAAGGGTTTCTGTAACACAGCAAAGGTAAAAGATGAAAAGATTTAATATTCATTTTAAAACTGTTCATCCATTTGCTCCAGACAGTAAATGAATTTAATGTACCATAACTAATTTAAGGATCTACCATAATTCTCAATCTACTAAACCAACTTTAATTTTCCAAGGATAATGGCTGGACAACCATAGTCATTACGTGCAACATACAAGATTCATACTGACATGTTTCCTAGAATCAAAGTCTGATAAAAAGTACAGAACTAAAAAACAAGTTACATGTAAAGGTAGTTTCTTACTATTTACTCTAGTCATTCATAACCCACTAATAATAAATGTATTTCATAACCTGAGTTCATTATTTACAAAGATGATAACATTAAATACTTGAATTCCCAACCACTATATTTCTGTACTTTCATCATCTTTTATTTTCCCAGAATGAAAGCTAGTAGATTACACACTAGTTGGTACAAAGAGAGGCTAAACTCCAAAGGAAAACCTAACAATCCTCAGACCTTTTAACATGTTCAAACTAAAAAGTAAAACCTTTCATTATTAGACTACCTGCAAATTATCACACCTCATTAAACAGTGGGAAAACCATGAGTGACATTTTTTGATGATAGTAAATAATTGTGACCCCTTATTAGTTATATTCTGTTGTTTTTATCATCTTATCTTCAAAGACTTTACTGTGAGATAATTTCTTTTTTTACTTAACTGATGCTCTCAAATCAGTTTCTCCACAGGAGGGGAAAAAAGAATAATTTAGCTACAAATTAAAGAAAAAAAATCTAAAAATGGGAGATTAGAATAATCAGGAAGTTAAAATAGTGTTTCAAATTATAGCATTAAGCATTGGCTATACCAATAATTATATATTATAATTAGCCTAAGCAATGATACTAGACTGTATCAAATCATAATTAATTAAGAATATATTCAATAAAATGATTTCCTTTAGCCCCAATCTCATAGTTATTTTATGAGGCTGTAAAAGACCACAGAATAATTTGGGAAGCAAATCTCATTTAAGTATATTATAAAAGGAAATGGAAGAACAGTAAAAAATAAAATAAAATGAAAGAATAAAAAGCAGAGGTTCAGGGAGAGCTGCTAATAAAGAAGCTGTATCATGAATATACCACATGATCCTCACCAAAACAAGACATTAAAAAAACACACATTTTTATGAAGAATACAAATATATGACAAAATGATCTCATGTGTTCTTATTTTGCCTGGAGATAGATTTTTTGGGGGTCCTAGGCTTTAGGGTGATGTATCAATATATATTACCCTGCAATCAAAGGCAACAGCTCTTACAGGCTATAGCAACTATTTTAACAGAGCACTACAAACTAGATGGTTAGGATTCATGTGTTATCTGTGCAGCTCCAGTGCCCACTACACTGACTACACACTGACAACACACTAGCAGCTCAATAAAAAGGAAATGGTAACTGAAGTTTTTGGCATCTCTGCCAATTGAGACAGCATTACTACCAAGTTTGCCCAGTTGGCCTGATCATGAGGCTGCAGTAGGGGAAATACAGATTATCAGGCCTCTGCTTTGGGAATTCTAACTCAGCAGGTTTGTCTTGGTCCAGAAATATATATTTAACAAGCAGCCCAGGTGATTATTTCAATCCAGCTAGTGTTTGAAACACTGAAATTACAAATGTGGCCAAATGTCCTCTGCTCTTATAGCATAGGTAAGCAAGCCTTCCTCTGGCTTCTCAGCTGTAAACTCAGCCACTATACTTTGTACTTTCCACAAGAGGAAACCAGATTGACCTGTTGTAGTCTGAACTAAAGTAAAATTTCTTTTTTGGGGGTGGGGCATGAGGGTATGAGTGATTGAACTCAGGGGCACACAACCACTAAGCCACATCCCTAGCCCTATTTAGTATTTTATTAGACACAGGGTCTTACTGACCTTGTTTTTACTAAGGCTGGTTTTGAACTTTCAATCTTCTGCCTCAGCCTCCTGAACCATTGGGATTACAGAAGTGTGCCACCACACCTGGCTAAAGCAAAATTTCCAAACTTATAATTTTCTCCATAATATAGGCTAATTTTCCTTAATTGCTTGTGTGTGACTATTAATTGTGAGGTAGGTCACAAATGATTTTGTTTACCAGTAACAGTTAAACAGCACTGTTTGCAAATTAATTAAGTTCTAAGATAAAAAAGGACAAATTAAAAGGTACTCTGTCTCTTTCTTACATGCACTCTTACATGATTTCCACTAGGCTTCTAAAGTGCCCTTTATTTAACGGATACCTGCCATTTATTCTCAGTGGAATAAAGTTTGAATGTTGCTTACCCTGGCAATACAAAGGTTCTATCTGATTTTTGCTAATTCTAAATGATGCTCCAATGTGAAATTTTTAGAAGTCAAAAGTAAAATGTTTCTTTATAAATTCTTAATATATAACACACTTAAATGTATAACACACTAACTTAAAAATACATGGAACTTATCTTTCAGTAACCATAATTATAAGTTTTACAAAATAACTTAGTTTGTTAAAGCAACATCAAAGAGAATGTAATATTTATAAATATCCATTCAAAATAAAAATGAGTATAGTAATTCCAGATATCATTATGTCTTAAGTCCACTTTGTACTACTGGCAACAAACTAATTTTGATTAGTGTTTGAGATTATAATTAAAAATAAATTTCTGGACAAAGTCTGCAGTTCTGGGGTATTTATATCAAACTAGTTCTCCTCTGATTTAGTTTTATTCTTTCTCAAAAATAAAATAACAAAAAATAGTTAAAGATTTTAAGAATCATTATGTGAAATTTTTTAACTTTAATAACATCCCCATTAAAATTTTAGTTTTCATAAATATGTACCGATTTCAGTACCCTTTGCAGGAAGTATTATATATTGCCAAATATCAATATTCTGATTATTTTTCAAATGTCTAAACAAAAAAGTGGATTTTAAAAATTGAGTTATTATGATAGTTTTTTCATTATGTTATTCACTCACTAAAATATAAGGATTGGATTTTTTTGCTTTCAAACTGTATTAAATCTGATATTGAAACATTCCTTTAATTAAATTACCTAAACATATGTTAGCTGTGTATTTCCATCCTAGTCTCTTCAAAAAATTGAGTATATAAACACCTATAAAAATGAACAATCTAATAAACCAGCCATTGGAAGATCTTGTTGATAACTGGTTACAAAAAGTTGATAAAATCAGGAGTTGAATTTATAAAAACAAATTGTTTTTATTAATTCTGGATCTAAAAATCCATCACTTTGTTTTCATAACATGTTTACCAAAAAGTTGAGCATTTCCATTTTATAAAATTAACATAGTGTATTAGCAGGAATTTAAACATTCATAATTTAAAAAATTATTTGCTGGAGTGAAAAAGAACATTCCACATAAAAAAAAAATCAGCACTTACAAATCCAAGTTAGGCTAAGTGCTAAATAATTTGTATATCTACTTAGTTTTAAAGAGAATCTGTACCTTTTATTTCAAAGATTTAATATATATGAAACATCCTTCAGCCTAGATATATTACTAGCAGCATTCTATGCAAGTGCTAAAATAGTTAATGCATCTTGAAAATAAACAGAAACATTTACCAGGTTTGGTTAAGGAACTTAGATAACAGACCACAAAAAAATAATTCTTTTTCTGTTTGTAATTGACAATTTCAATAAGATCTTCCTTCCAGTAATCTATCAAGACAGAATAATTTCCAGCTTTCCTTGTAATGCCTAAGTGGTAGGCAGTATAAAAGGCTGCAGTCTAGTTACTGTTGGAACAAAAAATATAATCCCTCCAAGCTTTATGGGAAATTAATTTATCTATACATAAAATCAGTTATGTGTAATCCAACTAAAGAATGAAGTTAAAATGCATGGATCTATTTTAATTTTAAGCATTAACATTCTGTGATAATTTCATGACAAAATACTTAAGAATGGAAATTTTATTTCTACTTTTCCAGACCATATTCCCTTTGATGATCTTTTATCATGCATACCAATGATTACTGAAGCATAAATCAAGAATTTAAGTTTAAATAAAACACTGTAGATAAAATTATTACAGTGTTTTATTTTAAATTAAATTTAACAAATCACAAATTCAGTAAATATTCATATGTATGGGATGTTTTGCAATGGAAGAAACAATATTTGTAAGACTTTTACTGGTTTTAGATAAAATTAACCCCAAAAAGTAACAATCATGAAATAAGTATTACAATAACTTCTCCAGCATGACATGAATAATATTTTATGACTCTTCATACTTCCTAGTATTTTTGATGTATGAACATTTTTAAATACAAAACGTGAAGTGTCAATTACAATTTAAGGCCACAGATATTCTCAAATACAACAATGAATATATGAAAAAGATTAAATCAGTCATATCAACCATGGATAATCAGATGATTTTACAATGTATATCTAGGTTGAAGAAAAATTTTCAGAGTGAGTGTATATTTTGTCAATTACAATTCTCAAGCCACAGATTACATTAATGCAACAGATATTTCATTAGTACTCGGCTACTTCAAACACATTTTGTTCCTGACACTATGTATCCCTGTGCATTAAATTATGGATAGATGAACAGATAGGTACATCACTGTAAGAGTAATTTCTCAATAAGTTTTTAACCTATGTATATTAAAATCAATGTTAATTCCATCTACTTTTTTAAAAAAAAATGCCTTCTAATGATTTTAACACTTTCACATTAATAATCCCTTGAATCACCCAAAGACCACTATAGCCACTCTGAAGATATGCATATTAAATAAAGAATTACATATTTTTCAGCCTGGAAGTGTTTATACCAAATTCATTCCTTATATTTGCATACTTCTTCAATTGTTTCAGAAAACAAATATGTAATAAAAGTTCTCTGGAATATTAATTTAATGACTTTTTAAATGTTATGCCATATGATTTATAATTCTTCAGAAATTAGTCATCTATACAAATAAATAGTGGAATATTAATCTGTATCACCAAGAATTAGCATATTGGCAATTAATTTAGTCTTCTAAGGCAAGCATTGCATGGAAAAATGCTTTCTCAACTTTTCTTCTTCATTTCCCTCTTCATTAATGCAGTTATCATAGTGCATCAAATTTATTTCTAATATAATTTTATAGTCATTTATTTTCTGAAACTCAATATAGGTTTTAGTAAAAATTTTAACTCCATTAAACTCTTATGTGACAGATAAAGATCGGTGCCAAACAACTAATGATAGATTATTTCATAAATTATTGTGAAATGAAGACTTTAAAATCAAATTTTCCGATAGTCTTTAACATGAACTCAGAAATGCAATCTGAAAATGCAAATCAGCCATATAGAGCTATTTCTTACTAATTAATATAATTTTCTACTTTTATACAGAACAAATAAATCAATACCCTTTGTCATTAGTTCTTTGTCCTCTTTTTTTTTTTTTCTGTTCTTTTCACACTCTAAGACATGGGTCTCCCTTACTTAAATAAACAAAATCTTTCATTTATTTATTTCTCTTTCTGACATCTCAAGAAAATCAAATGATCTATATTTTTTACTTCCATTGGCACAATGCTTGTTCCCTCTTCAATGTATTCACATCTAAATTTTTTAAACTTACTCCTCCATTCATCCATTCAACCAAGATTTATTTATTTTTATTTTGAAGGGTACAGAGGATTGAACTCAGGGGCACTAGACAATGAATGACATCCTTAGCCCTATTTTGTATTTTACATAGAGACAGGATCTCACTGAGTTGCTTATTGCATCACTTTTGCTGAGGCTGGCTTTGAACACGCAATCCTCCTGCCTCAGCCTTCTGAGCAACTGGGATTATAGGCATGTGCCACCATGGAGGGCTCAACCAAGATTTTTGAATACATATTCTAGACCTTAAAGCAAGAGCTAAGGAAGCCATACAAATTTCTGTCTCATAAAGTTTATTATCTTTGGAGTAGGAAAGAAAATATAAAAGCAAACAAAAAACTATGATATATAAGTACTAGAGAGGTTAGAGTTGGGGTTAGAACAAATGATGGGGCACTGTTTTTCACAGCTTTAAGACAGTTTGTCTATAATAAATGCATTAAAAAACTATAAAAAATGAGTTCCCTGGCCAGGCACAGAGGTGCATGTGTGTAAGTAATCCCAGTGTCTCAGGAAGCTGAGACAGGAGTATCACAAATTCAAAGCCAGCCTCAGCAATTTAGTGAGGCCATAAGCAACTTAGTGAGACCTTGTTTAAAAAACAAAATAATTTTAAAAGGGTCTGGAACATGACTCAGTGGCTAGGTGCCCCTGGGTTTAATCCTGAGCACCACCACCATCACCCCCAAAATAAGAAGTTCCATGATTAATCTATTTCCAAAAGAAAATTTTCTGAATATATATATATATGCCAAAAAAATGTATTTAGGCAAATTTGTTTAGACAGAGTGACTTTCTAAAGATTAACCATTTAAAATAAGGTGAACAAGAGAGCCCTCTCTCAGGAGGCAACTTTGAGCAGACTTCTGCAATAAAATGAAATCAGTTTTGGTAATGTAATTAGTGAGTTTATTCAAAGGAACTGGGATCCAAGGCTATCAAAGAATTTTAAATATGAGAGAATTATGACCTATTATGCATTTTAATGGAATATAGTGGCTGCTGTGTGGAAAACAGACTGTTGAGGCAGGGCTAAGTGAAAGCGGGGAGCCCAGGTAAAAGGCTTTGGTAAGAATATGAGTGAAAGACGGTGGTGAATTGGACTGTGATGGTGGTTGTGGAGTTAGTGACAATAAGTGATCACATTGGCCATACATAATGAAATAATAGACAAAAGAGTTGGAAATTAAAAGTTCTATTTGGGGCATGTCAAGATTGAGATGTTATTTACAAATTCAAGTAAAGTGTGTATTAGTATACAGTTAGGTAAAGTAATTCAGATATCAAGGAGAGAGCTAAGGCTGGTGATACCAATCTGAGAGTGATTAACATGGAAGATAAAGTCATGGTACTGGATAAAACAACCTAAAGGCAGAAGATAGGTAAGGATACAGATGATCAGAAAAATAACAAGAAGAGAGTTAGAAGCCAGAGAGCTTTAAAAAAAAATCAGGAAAGTAGTACTTTAGAGATCAAGGGAAGAAAATGACTCAAATGGAAGAAAGTAATCCATCATGTCAAATGCTATTAAGAGGTCAACTCAGATGAAGAGTAACAACAACTGACCATTGGAACTGACAGGAGAGAGGCTCTCAAGGATCTTGATAAGAGCTGCTTCAGCAGAACATAAGCACTAAAGAGAACAAGAATTGAGCCAATGAAAACTTTTTACAAATGCTGACTATAATAGAATCAGAGATCCAAGGTAGACACTGGAGGCGACTATGAAGTCAAATGCTTTTGTTTTGATGAGGAAGAAGAATTTACTGAATATTCAAAGAGCAATAAATTGATGACTTATCAGGGGAATGGGAACTTCAGGAAGAAATTCCTTGAATAAGCAAAAGGATTTGATCTTGAGCACTCACAGAAATCAGAATATTGAATATTTTAATGGATGCTGAAGTGCCAAGAATGACCACAAGAGAATGTGAAGAGAAAGACAGCAAGTCAGAAGAGGTTGACTTGCTAAAGGAACATGATCAGAAGTACGGTAGAAGCCAACATTGAAGGATGGCAGGTGGTCAAACTTCTGGTATCCCCGTTCAAGGGGATTTTTGAGGAGAATGGTGAGATTTCTGTAGATCAATAAGCACACCTCATTACTTACAGAGGACACTCGTGTTAGTTTCTTGCTACTAAAACAAAGTGCTGCAAATTTGGTGGTTTCAACAACAGGAATTAGAAGTAATTCTGGAAGCAGAAATCCAAGTTCATTAACTCCATGCTGAAAGCAAAATGTGGGCTGGGCCCACACCTCCCTTTGGAGGCTCTAGAGGAGAAACTTTTTCTTTGCTCTTCCAGTTTTGTGTGGCTGCTTGCATCCCCTGGCATTCTTGGATTATGGTCACATCACTCTAGGAAAGGTAACTTCAGAAAGGGCCATATGGCCTGTCTGTCCTCACATGCACCAAGTCTTTCAAATCCAGAGGCTGAATAACAGTCTTTGTCACTAGAGACTATTAATTAGGGTGCTATAAACTTGAATAAACAAATGCCAAAGCAACTTTAAATATAGCTTATACATTTCCCCCGATTTATCTCTGTACCATCCCTAGAGTTTACTACCCTAGTCCAGATATCCATTTTTCCTATCCTTTCTTAACAAATTTATTATTCTTTGTTCAAAATGCATAAAAGCATCATGTGTTGTTCACTTTTTCAGACTTCACTTTCTTGTGAAGATCCCAAGGTATTTGTAAAATTAAAAAAACGTTGCATGTTTTTCTCTTGTTAATCATCTCCTGTATTAATTGGGATCCTAGATCAAACCAAAGAGCTCACATAAAAACAAAGGGTGCAGGGCTGGGGTTTAGAAGGGATCTCTCTCTCTGCCACAAGAAAAAGTTCTGTGTGTGTTATGTTGGAGAGCACTCAGGTGAGAAATTTCTATTATTGTAATTACAAACTGAAAAATGTGCAATCGTTAGGAAACAAAGATACTATGTAAATTCTTTATCACCAAACACACTGTTGAAAAGTAAATAAATACTTCTGTCCTTCATCAGTTTCTCCTACCCAAAAACATCTGTGCCATAAGAGAACCAATGGGAAAAATGTACAAAATTTTAGTTAGAAAAAGAAGGTGAAATTCTTTTCAGAGAATAGCTTGAGAATATGTCTCTGGTGAAGTGCATCAACTCCATTACAGAACTGTGGAAGACTTAGGCAGGAAGAGAGAGATCTGATTAGTTCAGACAACAGGTTGTACTGGCTCACAGGTTTCTGCCAACCTCTTCCTTAGCAACTGCAATCAATGACTTATTCTCCAGGCTCAGACTCTGCTATTTACTCAAGCTTCTAAATCTGGTGCCTCGGACTTTTCTATGTCCTCTATTTACTGAAAGTACTATTTTGTTCATTCATTCCTCTACATTTATTCTAGATATTTAAAAGTCTTCATTCTTTTTTCCATGTTTTTTCATTCAAAATGCAGCACAACTTTTACAATATCAAATTAAAGTCCAAGCTGATGACTTCTACACTTACATATGTAAGTTAGTAATCCTCAAAGATTTTGATTTAAGGATCCTTTACACTCTTAAAAACATATTGAAAAACTTGAAGAGTTTTTGTTATGGTGGGTTTCATTTGGACATATGCATAATTATTTTATAAAAAACTGATACTATCTACAATATGCATTTATTATATTAAGATAACCACAACAAACATAATTATATTAGATACTTATTTTGTAAATAAAGTAATTATATATAATTACTTTATTATATATATAATATATATTATATATATAAAATAAAAGAAGAGTTAGTGTGAAGAGCACTATTGTTTTATATCCTTATAAATTTAATTAAAGTTTGTCTCAATGAGAAAGGGCTAGATTCTCATATCTATATCTGAACACAATCTGTTAAAGTACATGTTTTTGTTGATGAATAAAATAGACATTATTATTGCTGTGTGTATATACGTGACTGCATGACCAATGTGATTCTGCAACCTGTACACTCAGAAAAATGAGAAATTATATCCCATCTGATTCAAATGTATGATATGTCAAGGTCATTGTACTGTCATGTGTAACTAATTAAAACAAATAAAAAATTAAAAAAAAAGAAAAAATTCAGCTTCATACAGATGAGACATTGAGAAAGACAGAGATATTTAGTAGCCTTTCCACATCTTTGGTAACATTCTTCTTTTGTTTTATATCAAGAAATAATAAATTATTTCTTCAAATTTAGTTGCAATGTAGAATATGAAAGTTTATCAATGACCTTCTCATACTCTGTTAATCAACATTCATTGGTCATTCTTCCACTATGAATGGTTCAGCTACCCAGGCAAGATTTTGTAAGTCATACATTGACATTTGAAAAATATTTTTTCACAGGCTATGCAGATTTCCCCAAAAATGACACATCACTTTTTAAAGTATTAAGAATCTGTCAAAGTCACAGTGATGGATATAAATTTTCTAAGTTTTCTTGAAAGCTCAAATGTTATTGCTATGGTTCAGATAAATGGCTCCAAGAGGTCTATGTGTTAAAGGCTGGTCCCCACTAGTGGCACTATTGGGAAGTGCTATGGACCTTTAGAAGGAGAGATCTATGGGAGGTGTTTAGGCCATTGTGGGTCTGCACCTGAAGGGTATTGCAGGATTCCAGCCCCTTCCTCTCTCTCTCTCTCTCTCTCTCTTGCTTCCTGGATTATGAGAGGAGTGGTTTTGCTGTGCTACATGCCCCCACTACAGATCCAAAACACCGGGTCAATTGATCAGGGACTGGAACCTCTAAAATTGAGAGCCAAAATAAACATTTCCTCTTTATAAATTAATCATCTCGGGTAATTCATTACTGTGCTAGAAAATTATACTAATACAGTTATCCTTGGAAAAAACAAATGCTGTAAGCTGTTTCCCTTAAAGTTACAGAAACTTTAGGAAACTGTCTGCTAAACACCCAAATCTCAATCCAGAAGACATGCTTTGTGCATACTTCTCATTTTGTAACACAGAATATGAAAAATATGCACATGTGTAATTCAAGGTTTATATTAAACAAAAGGAATAAAGTATAGTGTTCACCAGGACATTCCTAAATGAATCTGGCTTTTTAAAAATTTGTTCATATATGTAAAACATACTATTATTGCTGATACAGTATGGTGCATCTGATTTAGTTTGTGTTAAAGTCCCCATAGTTTTGCTCACCATTGCTTTTGCACTATCAAGGCAAATGTCAATGCAGGAAAAAGGCAATCAATGACTTAATTGTATTATTAAAATAGTTTCATGTCCCAGCACTCCAGAAAGTTCTCTAGAACTCTGAGAACTCTTGTTTAAGGAAAAATCTTCACCTAAGATCTAGTTATTTTTCAAAACATCAACATATCAATTTGGATCTTTTTTTGACAATTATTCCTTTCTATTGTCTCAGTACCTTCCTGATTTCCTTATCTTATCCATTGGGATCAATCTTCTAGGCATGAAGATGCATGGTCTTAAACTTTCTAGGGTCTAGTCAGTCATCAATAACTGTACTTTAAATGTTCTTTTAATCCTTTCTTTGTTGGATTTTTCCCTAAAATCTTTCTCATCTAGCCTATAATATTAACAAAGCTCCCATTGAGTTCTAAGCACAGTTTTATTCATTCTTATATTGAACATTCTAGTTGTTTTCATACTTCTCATACATTTATTTAAATACAATGTGCACTCCAGGACCCAATCCAAACCTCATGTACTTGAATAAACCAACAAAATTTTATTTGCATTATGGTGTCTCCAAAACATACCTAAAAACATATCCAGATGCTAGCAATGTTATTTTCATTAAGTAGCACATGGCATTCTAAACTGAAATGAATTAGTTGGAATGATCATTCCTCTGACTATATGACAACTAACCTCAATCTTTTTTTTATAGTTATCTCTATACAATACATAAAAATACATAAGGAAATGGCCTCCAGAAAAATCTCTTAATATCCTTTAAACAGCTATACTAGTTTTTCTTTGTTATCATATTTAATTATATTTTTATTTTACCAGTTCACCAAAAGTCATTTGATCACATTTATCATTCTAAGAATTACTATTAATTTCTATGCTTTTCTTAAGACCTAAAAAGTTTTGGTGTTTTTTTCCCCAATAACAATATATTAATGTGCATCACAGACTTTTATATCTTCCTCTTCTCATGGTAGTTAGAATATTTTCCTACAGTATAGTGTTAAAAATATGTCTGATTCTATTAGCTGTACAACAATAGCTAAGGTATTTCATTTAAAAACCCAGGAATATTTTCTAAGTCATTATACAAATGCACACTGAAGTTTAATATTGATGAGTTCTAACAACCATATGGTCTAACATAAGGGAATTAAAAACTGGTTTCAATTCCATTCTGGAAACTCCTGAATTTTGAACATTCTGATCCTGGTCCTACAGATCTGCTGGATCACATTGCCAAGTGTCATGTTTTAGTGCCTTCTTCCTTACAGATCAGCAAACAGAGAAAGAAATGAATTGAAAGTTTTCACTCCAAAGTTACAGACAGTTTAATGAATATACTGTGTCTATCTTGACAGAGAGAAACTCCTTTTAGAAGGTAGGCAATCTTTTAGACTATTACATTCTTTCCAAATAGCAGGAGGAAAAATTGCAATACTTTCTGATAACCGAAATGGGTTATAAAGCACAAAATCAATCAGACCAAGAAGAGTTCATTTTACTACAATGTCCATTCCTGCTTTCATAGCTGTTATCACAAAATACTCCAACAGTAACACAGTCAAAAGTAGAAATACTAGGGTGTAACAATTATGTGATGCTAACAGTCCTTTCATTAGCAATATAAATTTTAAAATAAAAGTACTCCAAAAGTAAGTCTTGTAGGAATACAAATTTCAAGTAATTATGATTTCAAAGACAAGAAATAATATGTATTTTATGAACATCTACCAATGCAAAAGAAATTGCTTTCCTTATTTATGAATTTTTAAAATAAGAGTTTAAAACCATATTGCCACAATTTTGCAGAGCAAAGGCAAAGTGTTTGGGATATTAGTATGTTAGAATAATATTAGTATGTTAGAAATGCAAAACAACTTAACAGATAAACTAATTTATCTCCAAAATGCCCCCATAACCAGCTCAGGGACTTGAAGTTCTCTTCTATTAAAAACAAACAAATACAAACAAAACTTCCAAATTAAAAACCTCTCTCAGTGCTCCACTGCCATTTTAATACAGTCAAAACTTAGTGGCTTTGTAGCTAATGCACCAAATTACATAAAACTAGAGTTAAAATCCATTTTGTTTTCTAAATTTGTTTTCTTGGAATTTACTATTAGCTCTCATTTGAAAATCATTAAAAAGTAGAAAACATCATTTAAGAAGGGACTAATCGATGTTGAGCGTTAATGGAACCACTCCATCATAATTCCCATGCATAGCACTTCTACTTTTGATTCCTATTTTCTTTCATTTTTAAATAATTATCCATGATGCTTCTTCCATTATTTACACAATGGATTCCAATGGAATCATCAACATTATTTATTTCAAGAGCTTTTCTACGTTGCTCATGATGTAGACCATACTTGCTATTACTCCACTTCATTTTATTTTCAATTTTCATGCAGATTCCACTTTCACATAATGTGATGTACAAGCTGTCCCTTGCCCAAGGACAACACTCAGACTGTGTTCTAGAGTCCATCAACAGCCTCAGAGAAGTGGGCCTTTTGCCTGCCCAACTAAACCAGATGAGGTAAGTGCCAGCCCACTTACCACTCCAGCCATATTCAACAGTGGCTTCTTTAAAACTATTCTCTGGATGAAGCTTACAACAAGCTTGGTAGTTTAAATATAGTCACATAGGCCTCCACATATAATTTGTGGTAGTGTTTTCAAAAACCTCAGTACAGTGAAGAAAATCTATAGTTATTCTCAAAGCACGGATCCTGTTTTAGTGTTCAGAATGATTAAGTTATTTAATTGGATTTATAGTTCTTAAGGGAGGGTATAAAAGAAAAAACACTTGGTAAAGTTTCATCAATGACATTTTAGTAGTGATGTTATATGATCTCACACAGTTAGCATCTACCACACAGGAAGCTGATGCTCCAAACACAGACACTGATAACTGACTTGCTTTCTCAAGCCCTCCCTTCCTTCTTCTACCTTTCTGCTTGGAATGCTCATCCTCACCCTTAAGAGTAAATGCCACTTTATGCATGAAGTTTCCCTGATCAATCAGACTGTTCATTATTCAACTGGTTCTTCCTATCTATGGGTTCCACATTCATGAGGTCAATCAACTGTGGATGAAAATATTTGGAAAAAGATTGTGTCTGAACTAAACATGTACAGACTTATTGTTATTTTCCCCTGAACACTACAGTATGGCAAGTATTTACATTGTATTAGGTATAATCTAGATTAGGTGTAATCTAGAAATGAATTAAAGTACATGAGAGTAATGTACATGGATACATGCAAATACTATGTCATTTTATATAAATTACTTAAGGACTTTTTATAAAAGGACTTTCTATAAGAAAGTGTGAGCCTAGAAGACTGAAGCACTAGTAATACCAAACTGACACACCAGTGAGTGTATGTTCCACAGTCTGTGCTTTGTTTCCAGTTATGGCTTTGCTGCCTATTCCCTAGACTTTGGGCAAATTATTTAACTTTTCTGTGTTCCTGATCCTTCTTTATAAAATAGCAATAATAATACTTTCTATTTCATAGATTAATGTTAAATTAAATCAGTTAATCTTTTTAAGGGACTTTGATTGGTATTCAAAGATAGCATACTACTTTTTCTTAATAATAAAAAAAGAATAAAAAGTCTTTAATGAAACCCTTCATGTGAATTTTTTTTTCTGTACTGTGTATATAATTCACATTTACTCTTTATAATCATAGGTTCACACTGCTAATGAAGTATTCTTTAGATATTTATATACTTTGGAATTAAATGTTATGATTGTATCACTTAATATACAAAGCAGTCCTCATACATGTCTTGTGGTTGAAAGGAATAAAGATGAAAACACCTTGATTGTAAACTCTAATACAGGAAAAAAAGCTAAACTTGTTTCTTTGGTACCTACCAAGGGAGATGCAGAAGGACTTGTCACTTAGCACACAACACTTTCCTGTTTGAAACTGTCCAAGCAGGGGTAAATTCTCTTAGAGGGAGCACTCTGTAAATTGCATCATTACCCTTGGTTCACTTTAGAACCTTCCCCACTCAGCTATGAACTTCTTGGGGGCAGGAACAATGGTATTCTCAGAACCTCCTGTAATGCTGGCCTTTGGCGGGCACTTTGCACAGGGTTGTTTAGCTTACGTGCTCTGTCCTTGCATCTGGGTTCCCATTACTGCCAGTGCTGATACCCAATGGGATGTTAAAACACAGACTTGCTATATCCATCTGAGCAGAAGGCCTGGGGAGGAGGGAAGTTTTTTGGAAAGTTTTTAGTATTTTATTTTCTTTCTAAGAAAAAAAAAAGATTATTAAAATGCTAAAGGAAAAACTAAAATTATCTAACTTCTTTTGACATAGTTTAATGTAGTATTGCCTTTAATTGCCTAGAGAAGGTAACATAAACTTTTGTTGCTCAGAGCGGCTCTACAAAATTCTGTATCCTCTGTCTCCAATAGACACACACAGTTTTGCTTACATTATCTTCCATTTTGGTAAATACCTGCCCCCTCCTTTAATTGGGCTGTCTCCTAATCCTTCAAGTGTCACTTCTTCCAACCCTGCCTCTAGGCTACTTCAGTCTTCTCTCACACTGGACTTCAGCATGCTTCAGTTCCCACCCCTTCTCCCCCACACACTGAACAATAAGCATTCAGAAAACAGGTTCTAAGTTTTATTCATCTGAAACCTCCAGTATTTTCTAGGGTGTTAGACACAATACTTTCACAAAAAAATATTTGCTAAATAAATGATTTATTCTGTCCAGTTGAAGATTTTTCTTTCTTCTTTAATGTAAATATACTCACTTATTTTGTTATCTACCTGGACAACTTTTTCAAGAAGCTAGTTTACTATATTCCTAATTTAAATGGGCATTTGTATCTTTTTGGTAACTTCTTTGTAGGAAAAAAGATGAGCTCATTTTTAGAGGACCAATGACTATAATATACTACAGGACCATGTTCTATTGATAAATACCATATTATATTAAAATTATATAGAAGTATGGAAAGAAGAAAGGAAAGCAAAAAGAAGGGAATAAGGGAAGGAGATAAAAAAGGGAAGGAAAGAAAAAGTGTAAGGAAAACATATAAACCTTCAGTTCTTTGAGGAAATGAAATAATGTTCCTATAATTTTAAGATGTGGGTTATTCGTCTAAATGTCAATACACAATTAGAAATCCAGCAAACTATAAACTAAGCATAAATATCCAGGAACTTCTTTGGCTTACTTTACTAATTTATTCCTTTGTTTCAAAATTTTCAGCTGATTTGATAATCAGTTGCAACTGCTAATACTATAATATCAGGTCAAAGTTAGGAAAACCACTAGAGTTTGTGGTTTAAGTTCCAGTCTGAGTCAGAGTCAAAAGAAAGAAGATAATGTCTTAGATCAAAGATAATCAGACTAAGGGAAAGAATTCTTTCTTATTCAGTTGTTCATTCTATTCAGGCCTTCAATAAATTGGGTGAGACCCACCTCTATCGGAAAGGCAGTCTACTCTACTCAGTCTACTGCTTTAAATGTCAACTGCCTTCAGAGTTTCTTTGCAGAATGCCAAGAAATAATGTTATCTAGGCCACTCTAGATATTATACCCACATAACCCCAAATACATGGAAACATTTGTGAAACTTGTGTTCTCTTTTCATACAGTTCAAGTTCAGTGATATCTGTGAAGTTTTTGGTCATAAAATTAAAGAGACAACACTTATAATAATTAATTTAAAATGACACTCTCTGGCTTGTGCTCTATGCAGAGAAATTGTAGACTAAGACATGTGTCTAGTAGATTTACAGACTTTATTTTGTTGTTCCTAAATTGATGCAAGAATGGAAAAGACAAAAATGAAAATAAATGCTATTATAGTGATGATATAGGGCTTCTTTAGGCTGTCATGAGAATATCAACACTCACTTCTGTCTTTAATCAACAATTAATAATTAAACATCTACTATCAGCAATAATTAAATCCTCTTAGATCAAGGAGTGTTATGGAGAGATGTCAAAGTAAAAAATAAATAATAAATCGATTAAAAAAAAGCACTGATGTGGAGTAGTAGGTACCTACTCTGGGGTGGCGTTTCCTGCACTAATTTATCAGGACAGGAGCTTCTACTACCATCCTCAGGAGATCATGTCCAGAAGCAGCTCCTTCTCTACCTCTTCATAAGGGTGGAAAGGATCTGCATCCTCTAAACTGTTTATAATATGTTCTCCTAAGAGACATCATAACTCATACTAAGAAGCACAATGTGAATAACTGGAACATATTTGATCAATTTGGTTATTAGATAAGTTCAGAACAAATAATCAGCAACAAGATAATATTTAGTCACTTGAATAGACCAAATTCTTTTGAAAATGATGTGTAAAAAGATATAGATCTCCTTTTGATTAAATATATTGCAGCTTTTAATACAGAATTATTCAAGTCTCAAGACTATTCCATCACAGCATAAAATCTAAAATATATTACTAAAGTTGACTGTGACTGTGTAGCCATGAATCCAGTAAGACACGAACTAAGTGAAAAATAAGCTAAATCAGAAAGGAATCTTTAGGCTTATTTTCATTATATCAACCCAGGCAAATATTGCCCAAGTTAATCAACTTAATTAGGGTTAACTTGTGTTCAATGCACTAATTATACCTACATATCAAAGGCAAAGCTCATTGAGATGTCTAAATTAAATCTAATTATCCTTTGTGATCCCTTTCTGGGATTTAATTGCTACCAATGTTAAACATGAAGAGTAATACCCAAAGATATGAACAATAGCTATCATAATAGTTGGCTTTCTGTATGATTTAGGAAAGCTAAAGGAGGGTTATAATATTGCGGGGGATGGAATCCTATCAGTTTCCTTAAAGAAGAAAATATTTTGTCAATTTCATGCCAAGCTAGTTTGTTTTTCAAAACTGTCTGCAGTCAGGGAGAGATAATCATGCTGAAGTTGTTCTCAGGAACTAAAAACAGCCTCAGAAATTATTTCATATTAAATTACACTGCACAGTTTAAGCCACACCCTCAAACAGGCATGACCTCAGCAACAGACAAAAAGAGAATTCCAAATTATTGACTGGAGTAGATCCAAGGACAAAAGACAGTGATTGGTGGTAAGTTTCTGGAGATGCTGCAGCCTCTGATGTTTCTAGTTGAAAATCATCCGTTTATGTTTTTTAATAGAATAGAGTGCATCTACAGTAAGATTTGCTTTGCTTTAATCTTCCAAAATGAGCTCCCCTTCCATTTTTATCTCACACACCTGCCTAATCCCATGCTAACATTAAAGTTGTCTTTGATTCTTTTTCCTGGTTCACATCATTTTGTCAGATTTTATTACTTTTTACATTGTGGTAGCCAGTTTGATCTCTACATCCATGTTTTTGATTATTGCAATAGACTCAACATTGAACTCTTTCCTAAATCTAATTCCAACAAAACACTAATACACTTATAATCTCCAAACACTGCTATGTGCATTCATTCCTCAAAATACAGAAAGTTTCTCTATTGCCAGAAAGTAAACCAAAGCAATACGCTGGCATTTAAAGCTTTGTATCAGGGCCTTTACTGTACTGCCTATTCAAGCGCCAACTTGAGATTCTGCTTCTGTTCATAACACTCTTCACAGTCCTTCAAAACATAGCTCACATCTCAATTCTCCCTGGAAACCCATTGTAGTCACCTTATAGTGATCCTTCTTTTACTCTGGATGCACTCAGTGCCCAAACAACTGATATACATGATATTTTGAGATCTTAACAAGGCAGGCTAGGAAAAATTACTGATAAAATTAGAATTCAGATTTTCAAAAGACACATTACTCACTACTCATAAGCATCTACTAGAAATTCACCTTCACACACACCCAGATAAATACATCTCTTGCTATCAAATAGGTTTAGGGTCATTACAGATTTTTCAGACTTCGGTGAGGATGAGGCTTTGGTGAGGCTTCAGCTGTGATTGCGATGGAAACATCACTTTTATAGACATTTCATAACATAATCCAGAGATAATGAACAACCCCCTCCTTTTAATTACCTTACGTTTCTTTTTTGTTGGTTTATTTGTTTTAATGTATTCCTCTCCTACTTTCTGAGCTGTTAACATCCAACTAAAGTTCTACTAATTTTTTCCCTGGCTCTTTAAGTTACGGATATAATGAAATTTCTCTTAGAAAATCAGTAGAGGACATATTGACTAACAAGGATGGTTACTGAAATCTTTATTCTTATCAAATACCCCACTTTATATTAATGCCTGTTCTCTGTTGCCTGATTGTACCTGAAACTTTCACTATCCTATTGTGAAGTGAGTTCTCCGATTTGGCTAGAAATTGAAATCATATTCTGACTCACATCACCTTGCTCCTACAACAACTGTTAATTTATTCAGACCTGGATCATAATCCTTTGAAAGAAACATGTACTCGTCTCACTCTTGCTTGCTGTATTCTTGTAATATATATTTTCTATATTATCAAAATAACAACTATAAATGGCTTGCACAGTGTAGTCCTTCAGATGCAAACATATTCTAAAGATGATACTGGAACCATATTTCACAGTCTATTCTGATATGTATTCCAAGCACAGCTGTTGAGTTTCCTAATGCATTTGTAATTACTATGCAGGATTGCACAATATTATTTTTTATTTAAGCACTATCATTTGAAAGTATTCCTCTGTTAAGCCTTGTAAAGTCAATGGTGTATTAAGTAGTTAATCAATGTGTGCTATTTTACCCTGACGCCTATTTTCACTTTATAAAAATGGATTGGTTGAATTCTCCTTGTTAGAAAATGCCACTGCAATTTCTGCATTCATTTACAAAGATAGAGAACAGTGATAAAGGTATATTTGTTAAACATTTCCTATTTTATTACTTATATTTCTAGTTGTCATGTTGAATGTTTTCCCATAAACAATAAGATAATGATTAACAAGAACTGGACTTTTAAATCATTACTATGGTCTGGAATTATTTTTTATTTTTGACAAGGACAATTCATTCCCCCGGCATTCTAGTATCTTTCTTTTTCAGAGAATGTATATAAACAGTGGTAGAATTCCAAGATTATCCTTCTAAAATCTGAATATTAATAAAATATTATAATTACATAGATAATAAAATAAGGCCAAATATTCCAGTAATTGTAATACATGCACTTGAGAATTTAGGGTAAGAAGTGGTTGCATTAAAAAAATCAATTTAGTTGGTGAGAAAACAAGTTCAGTGGGATGAAATGGCTTGCATTAATTTCCCTTCCTTTCAATCCTATGTGTTGTTTGCTGATATGGTAGCTTCTATGTGAAAAAGGATATGGTACATGCTTATCTATACCAGAACCAAGCATTTGAGAAGCAAACCACAGCTGGATGTAGCCTCTATTCCTTTCTGTGGAGTGCTCAAATTGCACTGCTGTATGTAGTGAACTGTGTGATTCATAAGTGGCAGAATCTAGATTCAGATGTGGGTCTGTGAGCAAAGGAATAAAGAAGACAGGATGCATTTGTTCTAATATCTAAATATCATCTTTCTATTGACTACAGTAGAAAGTAGAAGCCATCATAGTTCATTTAATAAGGCCATCAAATATTACTAATAAACCTAACAAAAACAGTGTTGCGTTATCTGAGCAATGGAAAAAAGAAGAAAATATATTCTTCACAGCCTCAGCTGCAGCAGTCTACACTGGGGCAGTGCAGTGCCTTATTCAGGGCTCAGGAGCTTTTGGCCCTGTACAAATCAGAGCCATGAATAGACCACACCAGGACCAGCCTGACCTCACATGGCTCACTGAGCATATTCCCCACTATCTGCAGGTCCTGGAGGTTCTATTCCATGGAGCTGCACCTAGAGCTAGAGAACATGGCAGAGAAAGAAGCTGATCTGGTAGAGCTGAAAAACATTGTAAGTCTAAAATGCATTTAGTATTCCTAAACTGCCAAACATTACAACTTAGCTACACAGTACATTGTAGATAGGGGGTTTATTCCACGTGGAATCTCAGGGCTGGCAGGCAGCTACAGCTTTTCTGCTACTGTACCAACAGAGCTACATACCCCAGCTCAGGGAAAGGTCAAATTTGGAAATTTGAAGTATGGTGTCTACTGAATGTGCATGGCTTTCACACCAACATAGAGTCACAATCATAACCAAGTCTTCATGAATTACTGACCTTTTGTGTACATGTATACACATACAAAGGAAAAGGTTCATGAGCATCTATACTAGAGCCAAACACTAGTATACATATTAGCAACCACTTACTTGTAGTTCATATGGTTAATTCATTACAAGAGCCATCATAATAGAAAACAAGGAATAATTGAAAGCAAATATTTATTCTAGGGGGTAAAGATGATTAAATTAAAATAAGCTTAATATCACAATCCACAACTCCAATAACCTACAAAGTCCCATCATATTGATAAACCATGATCACTAACCATCATTAATGATAGAAAAATACATTTGATAAAAAATTCTTCCATTGTGTTATTAAAACTCCAATAAAGTAGAAATGGAAGAATTCTACTTAAGTATAATAAGAGACTGTTTTTCAAAACAAACAGCAAACATTAATAATTCCAAATGATTAAATGCTAAATAATAGTGCCCTTCACTGCCATTTGCATTAAAAATTGTTTTGAAGAGTTTAGTCAAGTGAATTGGAAATGAAATGATAAATATATGTGACTTTTTACCAATAAACTGCAAGAAGCTATGGAAAGGAAGTAAGATAAGTTGGAAATTTGGTACAGATAAGTTAAAGAAAGATATCAGTAGCACTTATCTAACATAGCCTAACCATCTGAAAATGGAAAATTAAAAAATACCCTATACACTTGTTTATAAAATGCTAAAATATCACAATTAGTGAGATATATATGTTTTACTTAAAAATATACTTGTTAATTTAAATAAAATAGAAATCTAAGTAAATGGAAAGGCATTCTACATTGTTAGATTAAAAACATTTAATACCATAAAATATCAAATCTCCTAAAATTAATGTATTTATTGAATGCAATCTCAATAAAATTGTTTGATTTTAATTAAATATCTACAAATGGCTTCCAAAACACAAAAAAAGATAAATACTGAATGGGATCAGGCTTCTAGGTATTAAAATACTATCAATATACAAACTATATGGTACGATTGGCAGAATATGCTCAGTGAGCCCCGTGAGGTCACTGGATTAATAAATCAGAGAAAATATAACTAAATTAGTATAGATATTATCCATATTTAAATATATTTTAATAGCAATTCCTCAGAGTTTGCACTTATAGAAGCTGGAGTTCTACCCTGGTATGTCTAAAACTCAGAGTATTTATATTTATTCCAATACATTCTTCTGAGAAGCAGAGGCAATATTCCAACTCCCTTTAAGGTTCCCACATTGCTATGCACATACTGCTTAAATAATATTTAGGGAATGTGTGGAAGTTTCCATAAGAAATTTAAAAACCCTTATATAGAAAATGGATTCACAAAGTGTGAAATATGATATATCAAGAACTATGTAATGTTTTGAACAACCAACAATAAAATTTTTTTTAAAAAAATTAGGGATAAGAAAATTTTATTTTATTTATTTGCTTTTTGGTACTGGGCATTGAACCCAGGGGTTCTCTACCACTGAGTTCTATCCCTAGGCCTTTTTATTTCTTATCTTAAGACAGGGTCTCACCAAGTTGCCCAGGCTGGCCTTGAACTTGTGATCCTTCTGCCCCAACATCCAGAGCAACTGGGATTATAGTCATGTGCCACTAGGCCTAGATGGGGTAAGAAAAATTCCAACTGTACTTTTGAACTTCAGTTTTTAATAACATAGTCCTAATTCTGAGTTTGTGATGCTGCTTGTATAGTAAGAAAAGAAAAAAAATCATATTTGTACCCACTACAATGTTATTTCAGATTTACTATAGACTTTTTTTCAATCAGATTGATGCATAATTTCTCACTGACTTCCCTGACTCAAAAACCCCCTACTTCCTGATAAGCAGCAATAAAAACATGGCCAAAAAAAAAAAAAAAGGAAATGGATTCAAAAAGTTTTCTAGATATGGGAAACCTGAAGAGGGCATATTTTAGATTAATAAAAGCTTTTAGAAAATGGAAATAGTTTCTCTGCAAAAATAGTAAGTACCCTGTTAAAGGAAACTAGTAACAACTGATCTGAGATAGTGGAGAGATTAAAGAATGAGATAACGTCAAAATTCCTTCCCACTTTGAGATCTGCTGACAAGTTTAGTTTTATGATTTCAATAGCACAAATTAACTGTTATGCTTAAGAGTTGGGTGAAATTAAGTTTACATGTAAGTGACCTACAACCCATGAACTCAAATGACTACCTTTTCCTCTGTACCCTTTACCATAGCTCATTTGTCTGAGCACTTGTAGTTTAACCTGCCCAGCCACAAATGTGGACAACCAGGCAGGTGGATACAACACAAAAAGACTTTTACATTCCACACAAAAGTTTGAACTAATTCTACTTAGCAATATTTCTAGCCTTCAAGGGACAGTAATGTCTATGTAATATTCATAACAGGATACCTTGAACAAAATACGAAGTTAAAAAATTACCTAATTGCAGAACTGTGAGACACAGATAAGTTAAACTGAAGAAAAAATATTGAGAAGCCTTGAAAGCATTTTGTGGCATGAAGCAACTTAATTCATCCCAAATGTTATGCTACAGTAAGTTATATGATTCTGCCAGATGCTTCTCTTTAGAAGAATTTTATTATACCAAAGAGAGCAATTTCTTTTAATGAGAATATTTTTGAATAATATTTGTTCTTGAAACCACTGCTTTCTTTGTTTCATATCTAATGAGAATAATTTCCTTTGATTCATAGGCATTTTTATTCTTCTGCTGGTTCAATCAAAATACCAATTAACTACATGCATAATATGAGAATGAAGTGGGCACCTTCCAGCTTAGTTTCAGAAAATGTGCATCAATCATAGAAAGCTTGTGATTTGCCTCACAGAGGATATACATGTTAAGGTCTATAAGCAAGAGCTGTGGTTAATGTCCCCTTTTAGTATCACCTTTGCATAGGTTGCTAATGTAAAATTTAAATAGTGAAAAAATTGAAAAACTCTAAAGAATATATGTCTTAGTCATCATGAACGGTAAACAATATATAGACCTTAACCTCAATGCAGAACATGAATGTTAGTTCCTCTTCTCACAATATGCATGAAATATTTAGTGATACAAGTCATGTCATAGAAAATGAATAAATCTGTTTTGAGAGAGGGAATATACTTAGAAAAACACTATCACTTAAAATTTGGCAAAAAAAAAATCAGATGGTAATTTCCTTCTAAGAGTGGTGAGTAAACCAAAATGTAATTCAAAGCAGAAAAATAAAACACAAATATGTGGTTATGGAGGTGATTGTAGAACACAAAACACAAGGGACAAGGCCAGCACTAAGAGATAAATGCTTTAATTAGAATATTCATAATACAGGGAAACTTCATAGAGTTGAATCACATGATTTTACAGGAAGCTTTTGAGTTCTTGTCCTCTGGCTGAAACAGAAATTAAGCCATCAGCATTTGATCAGAAACATCTGATCTTTTCTAGTATGAATAACCTGCCTGTAGTGTCTCAAGGTCTTCCAAAATGTCACCAAAAGTTATAAAAGGCCATCTAGTTAGAGCTTATTGTACAACGTTGATTTATAATATGTGATATTATTGTGTTAAGTAACCTTTGATTTCAAGACATATAATTCTTTATAAATATAAATATATTTATAAATATATTTTAATATATTTATTAAATATATAAAAATATAAATATATTTTACATCAAATTATAATTCTTATCCAGTCAGGGCCTAGTTTATCATTAGTACACAAAAATCTGTCTGGATTCAGTAATTGTTTAAAATGTTATTGAAGCAGTAATATTTCTGCATCAACAAAATGAATGATGTTTTATTATTTAAAACAAAATAAAATCAGTTCTAAAATGAGAGGAAAGAAAATGTTATGCTAAAATATAAGCATAAAACATATATTTGTAGACAAAATAGTTATTCATAATGTGGATAAGCACATATTGATATGTACATGGAATGTGGCAACAAACATCATCTAATGACCTAAAAACCTTCCACATGAAGATGAAATGGAACCAATGAGAAATTAACATGGAAAACATTGTGATTCTTCAAAATGTAGGTCCTTAAAATCATCTGTGGCCCTAAATCCAACACCCAGTATCACCTGGATGGACAGCAAAGGAGACATAAATCCACACCTTTTATATTATTACTTAAAAAGTCAGACTTTGGTCACTGAAAGACCCTGACTAGGAGTAAGGTTCTGCATGATGTTGTAGACACTGTAAATATTACAATTGTTGCTCCATCCTGCAGACTATCCTTCCGGTGCAATATAGGCCTAACTTCCTCTCTCAACTTTGATTTACGCATCTTTCTTCCTGTGTTGTTGAAAATTAAGAAGGCTTAGCAGCTACAGCAAGCTATGTTTGAGAAGATGTTTTAATAACAATGAGATGAAAATATAGCAATAATGAAAATAGTGAGATATTAGGGTAATTGTCCAGAGAGATACAACATAGGAACAGAGGAAATTCAACAAGGTAATGATAGTAGAGGTAGGAAAATAATGTTAAAAGCTAAAAGTGGAAAGGGGGACAAAACTTGATATCCAAATGTCTCCAGGGCTTAAGATAGATTTCTTACTTAGACCCTAAGAAAAATAAAAATAGTCTTTTTCATACCCCCACTTTTGCTGACAGCTACTACCAGGCTGGCATAATTGAAGAAATATTTTAGAAGCAATAATCTGGTGCACAAGCTGGGTTATGGTGCACAGAATGAGTTAGAAGATGAAAAAATAAACAAAGGACACAAATTTCAGAGAATAATAAGTACTCTAATACGAGGTGATTGGAGTCTACATTGAAAGCATATAGGAGGGAGGGATCAAAATAGAGGGTATTTTGAAAGAAAAGAATCTAAATAATTGAAAACACAGAACTTAAGTTCTGAAGAAAAATGGTGGCCAAATGTAAAAATGTAGAAGCTGGATATGCATAGAAACAGGTGTCATAGGCAAGAACTGCAGGAGAACTCCATAATCCAATTTTCCTTAAGATTTACACATTATCCTTACTTCCAATTCTCTTTTTCAATTGTCAGTAAAAATCATTTTTATCATGTTTTCACCTCCAATACTCCACCAATTAATTCTGAAAACCTTATTGGTAACCTCCATTTGATTGCCAAATACATTAATGAATTTCAGTTCCCATCACAGACAACATGTCATCAGTATTTAATAGTTACTCATTCCTTCCTACTTGATATGTTTTCTTTGTTTTCCAATACACTATACTACCTTGGTTTTCTTTCTGTCTACCTCCCTAGCTATTCCTTACCAGACTCCTCCCTCCCTTTTCATCCATCCTTCAAATTTTAGAGAGCTCAGGGCTTGTGCCTAAGTTCTATACTGACATTCACTTGTGGATGATCTCATCCACTCTTATGGTTTTAAATATTATATGTGAGTCAATGGGTCCCATTTGCCTATCTCTAGTTCAAACCCTCTTTCATAAATTCCAGATATGTCTAGACTGTGCTCAAAACACTGCATTAAAAATTTTAAACATAAGAAAAACCATATCTGTTCACTGCTGACAACTCTCTAAAGGCTCCTCATTTCACTAGAAATAAAAACAAGGTTCTCAAAAAAGTCACAAAGCCTGAATGAGCTGACTCCTCATCACTTCTCTTACTTTCTCCTCTACTTTTCTGTTTCTACTTCAGCTCTGCTGGCTTCTTCACAGCTCCTCACACACAAATCACATTCTTTACTTAGAGACAATTGCTTTGCCTCTGGAAATGTTATATTCCAGATTTCCTCATGTGTAATGCCCTGATTCAAATCTGCACAACTGTCACATTCTCAATGAGTTTCTTTTCAACAGATCTATTTAAAATAAGAACCCATCCTCCGTGTTGCACCCTCCAGCCCTACATCTCATGTGCGACTTTTATTTCCACATTTTACTTATCACATAATATGTTGTATAAATTACTTATTTATCATGGCAATACAATGAGCAGAATTTCCAGAAAGTGATTACATGAGCTTGTAACAAAGAACTGGGGGATCCCCCACCACCATCACTAATCCTGTAGAGGACCTAAAGTGAAGCTCCATAGATATCCACAGGGTTGATGGATAAGGGTTTGAATCTTCCAAGGGTCTGCAAGTGTTTGGACAACTGGCTTTCCCAGGTAACAACTTTAACTATTGTCTACATAGTCTAAGTGCTCAAATAGTCCTTCCAACAACGAATGTAGTTGGTCCCATGTTCTCACAGTAAGATAATACCCAGAAGGTGATGTCCCTTCACTGGAACATAGAGTTGCTACTTTACCAGCAGTACCTGTAAGTTTTCTTGCTGCCCTTTGGCTTACAATGTGTATTAACAAAGCCTATTCTTTATGCTATACCATGTGATGATGTAGAATATGTCTTTACATATAAGAATTAAATTCATTGTTTATTTTTATATCACAGACAAACCAACTTGAAGATATTGAGCTACATTATTTACTGATTTGATTGACAAAATACCTATCTTACCAAACATAATAAGCATTTACCATCCTACTCTTTCTGTCAAGAATCAGACAGCAACTTAGCTGAGGACTATCACCCTAGAACCTTCCATAGGGCTATGATCAGGAAACTTCCCACAGCTTTTGTCATTTCAAAGCTTCATTGGGTGAGGATGTCCTTCCAAGTCTAGTCATTCTGCTTCTGAACTTACTTAGGTGCGCCTCTGTGTAGGATTGTCTCATAAGAGATCAAACACACAAACAGAAAATGGTCAGACACTACAAACTGCCACAACTAATTAGAAACCAAACCACAAGCTCTGCAGAAAACTGACCAGGAATCATAGTTTCTGTAGCAATTAGCCCCAGATGGCCAAGACTTGATCAATAACTGATACTTCCAGAGGAGAAACAACTGAAGAAAGCCAAGGATGCTCCCTTAACTAATCACAGGAGATTACCCACTTCTAATCACCCTGCCTACCACTTCCCCACCCTTATAGAGTCCAATAAAAGCATATCTCAAGATGTCCTTTTTTCCTCTATAAAGGTTTCCCATTCTTTTGCCTGCCTTTGATTCACAGCCATATAGAAGCAAATGGAGACTGACTACATTGCCTACCTTATTACAGCAAGCTCTGAATAGTCTGTTAGTTATGATTTAAATAGTCCCTATTTATTTAAGTCCAGCCTACCCTCAAGTGGAGGATTTTATACAAGGCTCAGAACCCCATGAGATAGAGATCCCTGGGGGCTTATGAGAGATGGCCACCATATAGTCTTACCTACCTCTTTCATAAATACCTCTCAGCTAATTCAAGTTTGGGATCTTAAGCATAAATTTCTATTTGGATTCCTTGAAAAAGATTATTCTTAGACTTGTCCCATTTTCATATACATTGTAACTCAATGTTATTTAAATAAATGGTACATCTTAGAAAATACATAATTAAATGATTGTTCCTGAATATTCATAGGCACATTTGGTTCTTTGATTTAGTGACATCTAAGCAGTTCTGTGTTAATGACCATATCTAACCATCTGCCCAGATTAGTGTCCCATGGTTGCCTCTGCTCCAAGATTTCAACAGCTACCATACTTGGTCCATGGACTTAATATTGTTATTCACTGACCTCCCAGATTTATTAAAAGTATTTGACTCGGAATTCCAAGGGCTTTAATTATCTACTTCACTACTGGCCTGAAAATTTTCATCAAGCTCCCTATTGGCTTCACTAATTTTTGTTACTTTCTGGGTTTTATGTGCATTTGTGTTTTTGATCACTGGGCTAATTTTTTGGCTTTAGAAACCCATATGTATAAAGGACTCGAAATTAAATGTCTATTTAATTTTGAGATTGACGGAATCATTCATTCACTCATCTATTTATTTATTTATTTATTCAACAAATGCTGCTGGGTATACAATGGTGAGTTGTTGCCTAGGGCTTGATGCATAATATTAACAAAATAGAGATTAAAAATAGAAAAATTGCAGTAGCTGATATAATGGAAAATTATATGGTAACATGATAACATTAAAATGAAGTGGGGCCATGAAATATTCTAGAAAACCAGAGAAACTTTTCTGTAGCTGAGATCCAAAAACCAGTGCAGAAGAGAGAGAATCAACAAGCATGAAGGCCCTGAGGTAGGAAGCAGCTTGGCACATTAATGGCACTGAAAGTATGCCAATGGCTGGCACAAAATACATAAGAGAGATAGATGAAGAAAGATGAGCCTGGAGAATCGGGTTGAGGACAGACTCCATAGAGCTTAGGGAGATTAGCTGATAATGACAGAGATTACTTAGGAGTAATTATATTAGTCAGATACAGTAATTAAACATGGGAGCTCATTAAACATTATTCAGATACAATAATTAAACATAGTCAGATACTGTAATTAAACATACGCTGAGTATAGCAATTCAAATAGTATTTCACAAGAAAGGTCAATTTGAGTGGATAATTGGATCAAAATTTCTACTTTGGAATCAATTATCTGAAGAAGTTGGCCTGATTAATTGAATCTTGAAAACTAACAGATCTTTGAAAAGAACAGATATGAGCCTTTTCCCTAAAAATTAGAACAAATCCATTTGAAACAAAAAATGTGATATCAATAAATAAAGTCATCATATTGATGTTAAGTTCCTATTTACTATTACAATTCAGCTGAATTATAGAATATTGCCTAGTTTGTAGACTGTTCACCCTATAGGAAAATGTTTGTACTGGAAAAGAATTCTTTGACCAAAAGAATAGAAATATACAAAAAAAAAAAAAAAAAAAAAAAGCCCTTTCTGACCAAACTACAACAGATTTATGGAGCCCCCTAGCAATCTGTTGAGTTTAAAACAGTATATGTCTGCTTAATTGCACAGGGATAATCTTGATAGATCTAGCAATCTATAACAGAACCTAGACCACAAAAGCCTGAATCTTTGGACTAGAAACAGAGAACCTGCATCTCTCTAGTTTCCTGAAGCAGTATCCTAAGAAACACCCAAATCACTAATTCGCTGTCCAATAAGTTCTCCACGACTTAGTTTCCTGAGAAAGTAATTTCTTCCCTGTCTCTAGGAGAATGTGACATTTGAAAACACATGTTTAGAATTCCATAATTAATATATTACATTTATTTTTTTTAAATCAGCTTCTTTAAAAGCTGGCACCTAAATGATTGATTCTAGGGAAATGAATAAAGTTGTATGTTTACACATGCAAATTTAAAAATCAAATCTTACACAGACAGTGAAACCTCCAAATTTAATCATCTTCTGAGATTCCACTTTCACCATCTGAATAATATATACACAGACAAGTCTCTTAAATGAATATTTGAAAAATATGTCATGCCAAAAGAGCACATATGGTTAAACTCAGGGTCCCAATAGAGATATCAGAGATAGAAGTATCAGAGATAGACAAGGGATGGGTGGTGCTGATAGACAAATGTGAATACTGAGATTATACAACACTATTAGAACAGCTGTCAGATATGTTTTCACTCATAATGTGAGAAGACTACAAATATCATGTAACAATAACAAAGAAAAAGATGTTCGTAATTTAAGAAGCTGAATCCCTTTGACTATTTCTGCAGAAGTTTTAAAGATATGTACTCTTTGGGGTATTTACATCTACCTGGAGATATGCTAAAAATCATAACTGTTGGATAAAATTTTTTACAACCTTTATATATTAAGAAAGTCAGCAAACTAATAATGCACCCTCATAAAACACTTGCTAGTGTAAATCACCACTGAGAACTCAGTCTGACATCTGAATTACTTGAATTTATATCAATGACTTACTGAATATTCAGCAATGTTAGAAATATACTCAATATTAATAACAACTTTGAAGGAAAGCCTTTGCTTAAAATTGCTGTATCGAAGGCACCTACATAAATGAAAACCCTTTTAAACTTTATCAGAAAATGTTATAATTTCATTTAAATTAAAAATATATTTTTCCAATAGAGAACAAATGACTTTCAGCCCTCTATGTTAATAAAATCTTAAGAATTTTGTGTCATAGACATTCATACTTTTTCTGTACTTGCTTTCCATGGAGTCTAATATATAGTAAGATATAACTGAGACCAACTATCTCCTTTCACTTTCAGTTTAAGTTAAAGTTGTTCCTATATGTTTTATTTAAGTGAAAATTGAAAACCAAGTACCTCTATAATACTTTATATCTGCCAAGAATTTTTTTCCCTTCAAAGTTTTGTCACACAGTCTGATACTGTTTTGTATTGCTTCATTTTGTTTTGTTTTCCTATATCCAAGAACATAAAGAAGTCAACTAAGTGTAATGAAAAGTTATTTGCTGAAATTTGGATATTCAATGTCCCACAAAAGACCATGTGTTATAGGTTTGATCCAAGAATGACATTATTGGGAGGTTGTGGAGACTTTAAGAGATGCAGACTACTGGAAGGTCTTTATGTCATTGGAAGAATATCCTTGAAGGGGATTGTGAAACCCTGGTCCCTTCTTGCTCTCTTTTTTTGGCTTTCTGGCTCATGGTGTAAGCAGATTTTACTTTGCCATATGCTCCTGCTATGATGTTTCCTCACCACATGCCCAAAGCAATGGAGCTAATCAATCATGGACTAGAATCTCTAAAACCAAGAGCCAAATAAACCTTCCTCTTTATAAATTAACATTATTGGGTAATTTGTTATAGTTACAAAAAACTGACTAACACAATATTCATGATATATAGAGTTAAGAAAAAAACAAAAGCATATTGAAATTATATTACTGTGTGTTTATATGTGACTGCATGACCAATATGATTCTGCAACCTGTACACTCAGAAAAATGATAAATTATATCCCATCTGATTCAAATGTATGATATGTCAAGGTCATTGTAATGTTATGTGTAACTAATTAAAACAAAATTTAAAAAAAAGAAATTGTGTTTTGTGAAATAACTTAATTTTAATAGATTACATACTCCAAAATTCCATTTATGTAATATTCTTGAAGTGGCAAAACAACAGAAATGAAGAACAGATTGTTGAAGACAGGAACACAGATGGGAGATGGGTGTATTTATAAGGGATAACATGATAGAGTTCCTTTGGGATAATGGAACAGTATTGTAACTTGATTATGGTGGTGGGTATAAAAATCCAACTGTATGATTTAAGTACATAGAACTACATACATATATACACACATACACACCACCTACACATGAATACTGATAAAATCTGGGTAGGATTTGAAGATTTGTAGTCCTCTTAACAGTAGTGTTCCATTGTCATTGTTCTGTTTTTTGCTGTTGCACCATGGTATGTGAAATGCCAACAAATGGAAAAAGTTGAATAGAGAATTTGTGGGACTCTATGTAGTATTTTTATAACTTCCTGTGAGTCTCTAGTTATTTTTTTAATAGAGCTATGAATTTTACAAATACAAACTTCACTATATTAATCAGTGGCAACAAATTAAGTTTCTGATGATTTGTTACTTCCTAGAAAAATATCATCAAATTTAGATGATATGTTTGGGATGATCAGAAGAATACAATCCACATGGACTACACTAAAATACATTTAGAGTGCACTAGTGTGGGTGGGTAAGCATGTAAAAGAAATATAGTCAGGCTACAAAGATGCTACACGACTGAGGTAAACAAAAGCCCTTGTAAATGCTGGTCACTATAGTCATGCCCTTCATAGCGACATGATGTGGTCAAACAATGTGACCATGTTTGTAAATCTGTTTTATTTACAATCACAAGGGCAATACAGAGTGAATAGCACTGAGGATTGACTACTTTTGTGGGAGGCAGTGGTTTTGTAGTAATATCAGGAAGGGCCGACTAGTAGTGTAGTAATAAAAGCAATGGCTCAACACTTTCTATAGGCTGGACACATCTAAATAAGAATCTGCTGTACATTCTCTAGGAACATTTGTGGTAGTTAGGGCTATTATTCCATTTTAAAGTTGCAGAGCCAGTGTCAGTTTGGCATATCCAAAGACAGATAATAGTACACAACAGAGACATGACACCCAACTGGCCTCACTCTGGAGTTCATACTCTTTATACTACTCTGTATTGAATCTCAAGTTCCTGGAGAGCAAGAACAATGTTTTCCTTTGTTCTCTGTGTCTACAGCCTTCACACACTGTGCCTGGCACAGAAAAGATGCTCACTAAATATATGGCAAAATGAATGATGGCAATATATCAAGAAGAGAGAGAAAGAGAAAGAGAGAAAGTATGTGTGCTTTACAATAAAATCAACAAAAAAAATCCAGATGGATATAGATCACAAAGTTAACAGTGAATATTTCTTGATGCTAGAGTTACATATTATTAGCCTATATTTTCTATATTTTATAATAAACACTTTATATGTAAAAAGTTAAATAATAAAAATGACCCTAAATTGCCTTATGAATGACTATCTGCCTCCAGAAAAACCACATATATATGACCTATTATTAAATATATATCATAATGGCAATTTCATATTTTACTTTAGTTTTCAATGGCTCTTGATTCACATTTTTATTACAGAAAGAATTTTTCAATGCAATTAAAGACAGTATTTATTTTGCTTTAAATTGGAAGATGAAATTATGCCACTTCTATAACAAAAAATCTTTATGCCCAACACATTGCACAGGTACTCCAGTGTCTAGGATCAAACCTGACAGAAAATCAATCTACAATAAATGCTTGATAAATGAATGAAAAGGCTAAAGGGAAGCAACCTAGAATAAGAATACCACTGTGTATACTCAGGTACTCTTCCATACTAATATGTAATCCTATCAAGAAGTTCAAAGGAAAGAGAATCACATTTCAGTGAATAAAAATTTAAGGAAAGTTCAGAGATGAGACTCCTTGAGATGCACAGTTCCAGCAGTAGTAAGGAGCTTTTCAAATATCATGATTGACACTGCAGTCAGAGAACAGAATCACAGGCTCTCATTAGTAGCTTCAGATTTTTTAAATGAACATGCCTCTTTGGCAGCTGGTTGTATAGTCACTGATGCAGTGCATTAAGGAGAAGATTCCAGTGTCTAAGAAGCAGGTAAAAGAATGTGATTCATCAACTTTTTGCAAGGATCTTATTAGGGACTATGCCAATGGCAGAAAATTGAGAAGGATCCAGAAAATGCTAGGAGAGTTTTCAGACCATGACACAAGTCTGACCCAGAGTTAAAGACAGAAAAAAAGGGAAGGTTAAGGAAATGTCCAAGGTGATGAGGTCACCTTGGAACCAAAGTCAGTACTCATAGAAGTCCCAGGTCTCTCAGGGAGAGACCTGACTTAGTGGCCCTGCCACATTCACACATGCCTGATAAGGACCAGCCGTGGAGGAATGTCCTCAGCAGAAATATAGTAACAGTGCTCTGGGCCTGGGTCCTTGATCAGGGCCCAGATGTAGATAGCATACAAGACAAAATTATCATCTAAATAATGCATTCAAAGATGTTTTAAATAATAATGTGAGATATTAATTTTAACAATGATATCAAATGTAAAATGTTATATCTTGCTAACTTACAGGGTGTGTTTTTTCCATGAAGTAATCACAATCTCATGAGTTGCAAACCTGACAGAAAATCTAAAAATCATAAAATTAGAAAAAATAGAGATATATGTTATATTTATTCTTGATATGTTTGCCAAATGTATATCCTACATAAAGAAGAGGCACTCAAACAACATATGAATGAATACCATAGGCACATTTGAGATACACATGAACATATATATTATACTTTATTCCTTAACATGCCATTTCTCTCATAAATATCTTCTTTCATTACGTTGTATTACCAGCTTAATTTTAGTGTATCAAAAGAATATTATAGCTAAGTTATGAAAGATTAAAATAAATAGTTAATTTTTCAGAGTGTATAAAAATGAATGATAGCTTGAATTACAAAAGCCCCGTTAATTCTTCTCCACTTTTACATTCACCCACCTACCCTCATTAACAGATACATACACATATTTTCATGCATTCTATACTTATTTCTGGTCTGGTTACAGATCACATTTCTATTCTTTTTCAAACACCTAAAGTCTATTGCCTGGTAGAGTGCACTTGGGAGTTTGTATACTATACCATGAGCATGGATTAAAAGTAAAATCAATGGCTCCTATGTCTTGATTATCTAATTGATTGTTCAATGGATAGCATATACTCAATAAATATTTTGTTGATAAAGGAAATATATATACATATTTATACATATAATACACTCTAAAATCTGAATGTAGATAACTATATCTAAGTGTCATTATACTTAATTTACTGACAATAGAAATTATTTTGATATTTGAAAACCAAAATTTATCTCAAAAGTATTACATATTAAAGCACATTTCCTTAAATGTTAATTATTTTCAGCCAACAACAAGAAGGATTCATTTTCTATACCAGGATTCTTTCAACTAAGGTTAAATCCGTATTTAAAATGCATACTTATGGCCTAGGGGTGTAGCTCAATGGTATAGCACTTGCTTAGCATGCATGAGGCCCCAAGTCCAATCCCCAGCACCAATTAAACAAATAACAACAACAATTAAAAAAAAAAAGCATACCTGGTGAAGACAACTGGTTGTGCATTTTAGTTAGGTCATTCCCTTTCATTACATTATGCTTAATATAACATTCAGAAACCAAAAAATTAACAATAGTTTATTTTTCTTTAGATAAATGATGTTGACATGTTTGCAACCTATTACTGACATGTTACCAAGTCATTTCGGCTGAACAGTCTCCTGGATATTTACACTGTGTCAGTGCTATACAAAGTGAGTCAGAGCAATACCATCAACATCACCAGGGTGCTAGATGGAAGGGCAAATTTGCAGGTTCCATATATAATTTAAATCAGAGTCTCTGGGGTGAAGGCCAGAAGTCAATGAGTTCTCTGAGTGACTTTTTGCATATTGAAGTTTGAGAAGCAATGGTAAACATGACAGCATGTCATGTATTTTCCTCAGAGACAGAAAAACAAATTTAGATTAACTAGACTTAATTTTTAATGTGAAAGTTCCTTCAATATGTAAATACAATAGGTTGGGGAAATCCTTTATCCAAAAGTCCACACACTATTGTATACAAATTTCCAAATTCATTTATGATAAATTCTAAATTTTTGTCAGAAATTCTTATAAAAGAGCCCTTAACAAAAAGACTTAAGGGTTCCACTATCAAGAAGAGGGATAGTGTTTGCCAGGTCTTACTACTGAGCTCCACAGAGGTTAACTGTAATCAAGTGTCAAGCTCATAAAGTTAAGGTATAAAATAATTACCAGAAAAAGTCTGATGGAAGTGAAGACCAAACTATTGTATCCAAATGAAAACACAAAGGTCAATCAACATCAAAGGGTAAAATTGGCAATAGTTATGGGTGAAATGATGTATGAGTTTCAAACTTAATACAAGGTCAAAGATGATGCTATAGAGATGGTAGAATAATGGGATATTGAACTAAAGTCAAAGATAAGAACTTCAGTCCCTGAAGTACCTGTTGAAAGCTCTGAGAGTTAACCTCCTACTCAATTGTGTTGATACTCAATTGTGTTGATTCATTTTGTCTACCTAAGACAAGATCATATAGTAAGAGATAAAGCCAGGAAAAGAAAGCAAGTTTCCCAAAATGTTCAATTCAGCTTTCTTTCAGTATAAACATATTCAACTTTATGAGCACAAAGCCTAATATTTCTTTAAACTTAAATCATTTAAATATCTTTCTTACTTGGAGTAAAAAGGCTTTAAATTATTATCATTCCCTCAATAAACATCATATTTGGATTTTTTGTCACAACTCATTCCTTTGCATTTTTCCATAATCTTTCGTATATAGTCATTATCTACCACAAAATAAATACTATTCTAAAGCATACTGTGTGATTTTCTGTAAAAGAATTATACAGATCTGAGGCTGGGGCTCAGCAGTAGTGCACTTGCCTGGCATGTATGAGGCACTGGGTTCTATTCTCAGCACCACATATAAATAAAAAAAAAAATAAAGGTCTATCAATCAACAACTAAAGAATATTTTTTTAAAAAAGAAATATACATGTACAGAAAATTTGTTTCCTGATAACAGCTTGAAGGTTTTAAAACAAAATTCAAGGTAAAAATAGCAAAAATACATTGTTCTGCTGTACAAAGTATATAAGTCAGTAAAGTACATAATAAAATACACATTGGGTAACCAGAAAAATTAGATACTGATTAGTAAAGGATGCTAGAGGTAAAAAGCTATCATAACCAAAGCTATTATGACCAAGGAAAAATGGAAGTATCTGAAATTAGAGAAGTACACAGTGCCAAGTAATATAATTGATATTTTTAAAATTCCCACTAATGAAAATACATACTAATTTCTTTATAAAGATGGACTATTGTATAGCAGATTAGAGTCCAGATTCTAGAGCCAAGACATCCTTCACATCCTGTCAACTGAAGAATTTCAAATCTTTTTGTTATCCACTGTCTTTCATATTTGGTGTGCACTTTACACTACAGCACATTTTCAGTTATACTAGTTACATTTCAAGTGTTCAGTAGCCTGTATGGTGAGGGACTCCCAGATTGGACAGTGATGCCTTAACTTATGTTGTAAAGCTAAACTTTAAGTTTTTACCATTCACTGCAACTTCTACCATACAGGACTTGTAAGTGCATACTGATAATAGAAATCTTAATTGAAGTTGGCATTATTAATTTTCTGATTACGAATCTCCAGTTCCATTTGGATTGCTCTTTTTTTTTTTTTAACAGACTCAATAATCTACTCGTGTATTTACACCTAATCCCTTCCCATATTCTCAGGACCAAATATTCTAGCAATTGTCTACCTATTGTGATTTATCTATTTAACAGCTATATATATATAACAGTTTTAACTATTTATTAGATTTATCTATTTAATAGTTATTTAACTATTTCCAATTAATAGTTCCCAGTCTAATGCTTCCATATCCTCAAAATATAACATGTTTAAACCTCATTTATAAAAAGGAAAAGCAAAGTCCTTTCTTAACTTTATGTTCCCTAACTCCTCTTCCTCTCTACTTGGTCACTCCCACTGTCTTCAGGTTATCACTTCCATCATTCTTGTCTCTGGTATCACTAATCATCTCCATATCACCAAGTTTCACAGATGCTTTCTGACTTTGTCATTTAGACTTTTCTGTGGTGGCTGGCAATATTGAGATTACCACCATCCTTAGAACCCTCCCATTTCTGATGACATCATTCCTCCTCTTGTTTTCCTCATATTTCTCCAGTCATTCCTTCTCAGTCTCTTCATGTGTTATGTTTCTGGTGCTTGTTCCTGATTACTAGGTGTATGTTATGTTTTTCATTCTCAGGGCCATGGTCCCATCACTGTGTTATATCTCCCTACTTCCCTCCCAATGACTTCATCAAAACCATACCTTCCATCACCAAGTCTACCAATGCTTCTTAAACATTTTGAGTCACAGATTCCAAGACAAATGGAAATCTAAGCATTTATCTTTAAAATTTATTTGCAAAAATACAAACACAAGAGCCTGCATTCCCTGAAGTTCAGTAACACATAATATACAGATTATCCACCCCCACAAATTTTTTGATGCCTATCACTCTTAAAATCACCAAAACAAATTTTCCTTCAACTATCTATTCCTAAATGTTTATATAAGATAACTTTGTCTATTTGTTTAAACTACCAACATCTTTGGCATTATCAAAAATCCATTCAGGCAATCCATAAATATGGGAAAATGCTTTTGCATTTAAAGTTGTTCCCATAAATTTATTCTCTAGGATTCATTATCTGAAACATATCTCCAGTATCAACCTTAGTGTGATCCTTACCCTTTTTCAACTAGGTGTCCTCCAGTAGGACCAATTCCCCTAGACTACCCAACTTCTCAACAAAATCCTTCAAGTCTTCCACAGCTTTCAGGATGACTCCTTAGAAAAGCACTCAGCTTTCTTCATACACAACCCATGTTTTTATATCTATAACTTGTATGTAGCCATTGATAAACTAAATATGATATCTTGTACTAGATGAGTATGTTATGGTTTGGACACAACTTATCCCCCAAAAACTCTTCTGTTAATGCAGGAATATTCAAAGGTGAAATGATTACATTATAGAAACCTTAATCTAACCACACCCTCTACCATGATTCCTTGCCTCACATCAGGTCCAGAGCAATAGAGTCAACTGACCAGGGACTAAATTTCTGAAACCATGAGCCAAAATAAATTTTTCCTCCTCTAAATTGTTTTTGTCAGGTATTTTCATCCCAATAACAACAACAATTGACTAAAACAGAAATTGGCACCAGGAGTGGGATCACTGCTATGACTAACCTGACCATGTGGTTCAGATGGCTTTGTAATGTGTCTGTCAGAGGAGTCTGGAGAAAGTTTAAGATGCAAGCTGGAAATGTATCAGAATGTTGTAAGTGGACCTTAATGGGCAATTCTGGTAGGAATTCAGATGCCAGTAGGAATGCAGTAGTAAAGATTGCTCATAAAGTTTTAGAGAAAAGCAAAAATTTGATTGGGAATTGGACTAGAGGCCATTTATTATATTCTATCAAATAATCTATATGCATATGCCCATGTCCTAAGACTTTGTGTGAGGACAAATTAAAAGGTGATAGACTAATAATCTGGTGGAGGAAATTTCAAGCCATCAAGGCATTCAAGCAGTGTCATGGATTTTGCTATCAGCTTTTAGCCAGCACTTTGATAAGAAAAGTACATGTAAAATTTTTTTTGAAGGGGGAGGTAGGGAGACAAGTAAGGTGTAGTAGTTGAAAACATTCCATCACTAAAGAGAGGTTAAATCCTTTGCACAGAGACAACAGGAAAGATGGCTTGAAGGCATCTCAAGAAATTGCAAGACCACACCCATTGCAGGCTCTAGAGTATAGAAGTGGAAACTCATTTAATAGACCTTGTGGGCACTGGCTCACAAAAGGAGGCCTGGGGAGCTGTTTCCTCAGGATTAATTTCACTATGCATAGCTCCCCAGGAATTTAGGTTGCTGGAGCCATCGTGCCAGAAGGCCCAGCTACTGCTCCAGCTGGCAGCAGACCTTGGCATTATCAGCGTGGGTACTAGTTCTGCAGGAATACAGGATGCAGGAGTTAGGGGGTCATAGAAGTTGCCACTAAGATTTCAAAAGATAGTGAATGGGATCAGGAAAGGTGTAACAGAGTTGGAATCCTGCATGCTGCCCTTGATAGGGTGATTCATGGAGCTGTGTAGGTGAGCTGAATCTAAATGGAGACTTCAGGAATTAAGAGATGCCAATAACATGGACTTGTCGGGCAAGGAAAGATACTGCTTGTGCACAGAGCTAAGCTAAGAAATAGTCCATAAGCACTGTAACTGGTAAGGCTATGGGTTCAGGACTGCCCAAGACCTTTGAACCACCTTGTACCCTAGATGCTAAAAGAGGAGGTACAGGAAATATATACCTGACTATGTTTAGGTCTGGTTTTAGTTCCATTCCTTCTTTATATGTCCCTATCCCTCCTTTTTGGAATAGTGAGGAAACCAGCCTCTACCTCAGAGCAAAGCCTGTCCAAGGAAGGGGGCTTGACCCTTGTCCTTGGAAAGACCTACAGAGCACTCCTAGGCATTACCCACCCTGCTGAGTTGTTTATCTACAAATAACTGGAGAGATCTGCTGCTCCAGGTGTCCCTGACTCAGTTAAGCTAGGTGAGGACCCATAGCAACCCCCTAGCAACCACCAATCAGCATGAGACAGGGAAAATACCTGGGATGCCAGATGACCCTCCCAGTAGTTTATGGTGGTTGATAACATGTTGGGAAACCATGTCATTTAGCATGTACTCCCCTCATGGCTTAAACCAATCAGTTCAAATCCCCCTCTTGTACTAACCAATCACCCTTATCCAGCTTGTTCCCGCCAGTGAATGTGCTAATCATGTTTTAGAGATGTTTTATGATTTTCCCAAGGTGTGTGATGATTTGCTAAGAGATGCTATGATGTATGTGAAGTCCCTACTTTCCCCAAAACTTTTAGATGGCAATCTTTATGTGACTTTTAATACAAATGTAATACTGCATCAACACTTATAAAAAATCAGCTGCCTTTCCAATGAATTCTAAATAATAGAAACACAACTTTTATGGATATGGTTTCTCTTTCTGTACAAAAAAACAATGGGGAAAAAAAAAGAGAATGAGGGCTGGGGATGTGGCTCAAGCGGTAGTGTGCTCACCTGGCATGTGTGCGGCCCGGGTTCGATCCTCAGCACCACATACCAACAAAGATGTTTTGTCTGCTGAGAACTAAAAAATAAATATTAAAAAAATTCTCTCTCTCTCTCTCTCTCAAAAAAAAAAAGAGAATGAGAACTAAATATGTCCATACAGGAATATCATGGCATAGTAAATAAACTACAGAATAGGACTGACTTAGGTCTAATTCCTTGCCTTAGAGTTTACTTTAGAGTTTGAAGGGTTAAGGGAAATAATATTCCTACAAGACAGCCTGGGAAAACAGAAAGATGGTGTGGCTTGGGAGGTGGGAGAGAAATTAGCCAAATATTAAACTTCTCCCATTAAATCCTTTTCCAGGAACAATGGGCCCTAAGGAAAGGAGGTAGATAGTGAACACTGGGCTCTAAACTTTGACCCTCCCCCATTGCCAATTAGTCCTGAACCCAGACTCAGTAAATAGTGAAACTCTGGGAAACAGTGAATCCCAGAGGAAGCAAAAAAGCAATGGGTAGGATTTGAGTATTCATCCCCTGGGATACTAGCTCCTATCTCATCCCAGTAACAATGAGTTTCAAACTTTTTACAACTGCCTTCCAGAGTTACCTGCACAACTAGTTCCCTGATTATCCAATGTGCAAATCAGCAGTTTCCAAACTAAACCATCCTCATCACACCCTATAAAATTCAAACCCTTTCTGTAACCTATGGCCATTTTTCTACCCAGAAAACAAACCCCTTCAGTGCCTGAGTGATTGAGTCCACAAATAAAAAAACAGCTTTGCTGAATCTGTTGAGGTCAGCATCCATTGTTTTGCTTTTACAGAGTTAATCTCTCTTATACTCAATTGCCTTATTTGTAGAATGAGGAAAATAAAGTCCATTTTCAGAATTCTAATAAGAATTAACTGAAATGACACATTAGAAGGATGTGGAATAACATTGGAACGTGGTATGTCTTCAGTTAACTGGAATATGAAAAAGAAAAAAAAAAATTACTTGTGCTAGACAGCCTGCCAACCATCTCCTGCAGCCCAGGACTATGCCTGTCATTGTGACTGAAATCTTGTGTTCTACAAGACTTCTAAGATTAAGTGGAAGTGGAATTATTAAAAAAAAAAAAAATGTGAAGAATAACTTAGTTCTTAAACTTCTGGCACTTAGGGCAGTAAGAAGTGTCACTGCTACCAAAACCAAATTCCAATTTAAAAATCATCAGAATTTTTTTTCCTGTAACTTAAGTTTAACTTTACATGGCTTCTATTTGGCAACAGTAAGGGTCCTGGGACACCTAAAACTTTACATTGCTTGACACATTCGAGGCAGAGCTATAACACCAAATCCAATTGAGGGATTAAAATTGAACCTGATTTTCTTTTTCCCCACCAAAGCAATAAAGATCTTTCTGAGTTATCCTTTGAGGCCAGTACTTTTTCTTATCAGCTCTTTTCTCTCTTCATCTCAGCAGTGACATCTTTGGTTATATTGTTTCCAATTTCTTCTAATTGGCATCAGTGTTTCCTGGTCTTTTCCTACTCTTTTTCCTCCCTTTTCTTGTATATTTTTAATGATGTTATAGCATTTCTTTTGAAGTTATCTACTTTTTAATTTTTCCAGAATCATTAACTTATCTGGTATCTGATTCCTTCTCTCCTTCATAACTACATGCACCTTTCACACAGATGTAGGCATAATAAAATTTCTGTTCCCTGAGAATTTGCTCTTTGTAAAACATTTTATGTTTAAGAACATATATCATTCTTACAATGTAAATCTTTACCCTGTATCATGGATTTACTCCTCACTCTCTTAGGGATAGTGATATTTGAATGTGCCTAGATAATGTAAATATATTTCAGGAGAAATATAACTTTATTACACTCAAATCCAATTTTAGCAAACTTTTATCAACCTCTGATATTCTCCTTCATTCTATATCCACAGAAATAAGTAAGAGGATTTCCTGTGTTACTTAGTAGTTATCCAGTCCATACAGATCTTATTGTTTTCACAACAGTCAAGGTGTGATTAACTAATTTATATTAAGGTATAAAAACTACTTGAATAATTCACTCCATTAATTTTAATTAATGAAGGAGTCACTGACAAAAGGCACATTCATTAATTTAAAAAGAAATATTTTCAATCAGATTTTGCCAGCAAACTATTATTCCATAGTGAGATTTAATTCATCTGTTAGAAATTGCTTTATCAAAACCTGAAAAGTATTCTTATTTATTCACATTATATCCCAAATTATAAAGTGCTACTACATGTTTCCTCTAATTGTGAAACAAAAATAGTTATTATTGCATAGAAATTTGATTTTGCTTTAAAGGGATATGTACACATATATAATAAATTATATATAATGTAGGCACACGTAAACATATACACACATATGCATAATATGTATGTTTTTAATAAAAGCAGGACTTCCATATATTAAGTCCTCTTTTATATATTGTATGTCATATACTGAATTTAATATATGCTTGACACAGTCAATATGCTAAATGATAAAACAATACTAACATTTCTATTGAAATCAGAAAGAGGTTTATAAACAATACTATCATTTGCATTACAAAGTAAGTACTAGATAATACAACTTAAAAGACAGTAAAATGGAAGCATAAATATTAAAAATATTCAAAAATGATTATTTTTGATATGTTATTGCAGAATTTGAAAATTCCAAACACTTTAAAAAAGAACTGCTAGTTCTGTTAAATATAAATGAATGGTATGGATCCAACAATAACAACCAAAAAAAGAAATAAGCAATCAGGATGTGCAGAAAGTATAATGAAGAAAATATAAAACTACTCAGGGGGATAAAAGAAGATTCACATAAATGTAAAGACATCATCTTCTTCTTCAATAGGAAGACTCTACATTGTAAAGATTTCAGTTTTCTCCCTAAATGAAATCTGTAAATTCAACAAAATACCAAGGGAGTGGAAAATATGAAATTGACAATATAACTCCAAAGTTTATCTGCAAGATAATCTTCAGAATACCTGGCATCAGTAAATCAGTAGAGTGAAAAAAAAATATATAGGCAATTCAGTAAGTAGTGTTGGGAAACTAATTATGTTCTTAGAAAATATAAAGCTGAAACTCTACCCCATAGCCTTTTCTCTAATATCTTCCAGATGATTTAAAAGTATCACTGTAATATAATTTAATAGTAAAGATATTAAATCAAATACTCATTAATATTTTAATTGCTAGAAAAAAACATAAAAAATGCCATTGGTGAAAACATGTCCAACAGTAGGTGAATATTTGTATACAATATGGCATATCTTTAAATTGGGCAATCATGTTGGTATTTCAAAAAATAGTACATAGCTTTGTGTTTTCATTATTATTATTTTCTCTATTGCTGAAGCTGTCTGCATGGGTTTATATTAGTTTTACTGCAGAAAGAAAAGATTTTCTTCTCTGAGAAATATTAAAATACTAAGTAGAAAAACTGAAATTTGAATTAAGAGTTTGAGACCCTAGTCTAGGTTCACCCACTAATGGATCTATGACTCTGGCCAAACCACTTTCCTGGGGTTCAATATATTCATCTTTCATTTTTTCCCCAAATCTGGACCTTACTCTAAAATTTAACTTCAGAATATAGCACCATATACACATAAAGAGATAAAATATAAACTACACACTCTCCAACAAAGACAAAATAATGAAATGAGGGAGGGCCAGTTATTAAGGAACATAAGTTCTTGAGGGTATTGAAAAAAATGTTGGTAACCAAAGAATAAGAGAGTGGGAAGAACATAATCATGACCAAGTCATTCTATCTGTCCAGCCTATTCACATGCATTTATTAAATGGCATACTCTGCCTAACAGTGAAAGCTACTTCTATGCTACTCTTCAATGAGTTAAGCCCTATAGCCATCATGGTGCTCACATAATTGGTAACAGTGGTATATGAAACTATATTAATTTCAAGCTCCAGTAGAAACACAGAAAGACATCAGTATTTATCAAGTGAAATAAAGAATGTAGAAAAAATTTATTACTCTCAAAAGTATAAAGAGTGTGCCATAAACAACAGAGATCACTTGATTGGAAGACTGAGCTAAATTAGGTGATTTGTTTTAAAAGAAGATCCTGAATTTATGGAACTTTAGTAATCATTTATTTTTGTTCTAATTCAACTACAAGTATAAACTAAGCTCATGTCAAGGTTATAAAGAAAAAAGAGAAATCATTCTTCCACAAATTAACTGTGTCCTAAGCTGGTATCTTATCCTTTCTCGGTCTTAGTTTCTTCAGCTACTACTTAAACATACAAACAAACAAAACTGGGTTAAAATAGACAATTACAAAGACCTCTTGGAATTTGAAATCATGACTTTTAGAGGTTTTTTCACTGAAGACCCAAAATTCTTTAATAAATACTAAAGTAACTTATGCCTAATCAAACTCAAGAAATTTTAGAAATAGATTATACTTGACTAATAATTTTCTTATTTTAAGAGATTTATTTAAGATCTATTTTAAGATTATTTATCTATATCATTGAGACATGCCATGATTCAGGATAGAGTATGAGAAGTCCAGTAATTGATGTCTTCATTCTCGGCCCAATATTGATGTCAACTGAAAGACAGTCATAAGAGTCAGGCTACACTGGCGTATAAGAGTATTCAGGTAAGCAAACTTGCTAATTATTTCTGCCTAATCCACTCTGGGAATATCTAACCAGTCATGAGCACAGCTGAAAACAAGAGGCTTCTCCATAAGGAGCTGCTTCACTAAATCTTAGGCCACGAAAAAGCAAGCAGAATGTGTGCTCTCTGAAGCCCATCAGACCCTGAAGGAATAGAAAGAAGGGCTGAGCTAGCTTTGTTCAATTCCTTCTCTAAAACCGTAAATCCATAAGTCCCCTGCCTCCTCTGAGGTCAAAGAATAAGCCTGAGAGGATAGAAAGATGCAAATTGTTACTCTAATAGCTCCCTCCACATGGGTACATGAAAGCTAAAGAAAAGGAAATTCCTTCTGTCTGAAAATTCCCAGACTTCTTCATTTATGTGAATCATCAGGGTCATCTTACTCTCAAAATCATGGGAATGTTTCCTCCAAGCCAACAATTACAGTTTTTTGTTTGTTTGTTTTTGATCTTTTCAAAACTACTTATAGGCAATACAGATTTTGGCTCTGAAATGAGATGAAATCTTTCCCTCTTTCTTTCATACACACACACACACACACACACACACACACACAAATACAATGATGAAAATTTACTTTTCATTATAAGCCTAATCACAAGTATTATCCAACATTTGTTTGATGTATCTCATAGGGTTTGTAATAAAATTAATAATATAAAGATTTTTCAAATTTGACTGTAGTCTTCACTGTCTAAATTTCGGAGAAAAATTGCCCAAAACATTTAAATTCAAAGCCAAATTCTATTGCTGTTTTGAGTTGATGTTGAAATCCCAAACTTAAACTAGAAATTCAAATATCAACTAGAGTCATCAAATTCCCTGTTCTTTTTATATTGATTTTTTTAATTAATGACAGCAGAATGTATTATAATTCTTATTACATGTATACAGCACAATTTTTTATAATTCTGGTTGTATATAAAGTATGTTGATACCAATTCATGTCTTCATACATGTACTTTGTGTAATGATGTCTATCACATTCTACCATACTTGCTAATTTCCTGCCCCCTCCTTTTCCCTCCCAACCCTCTGCCCTATCTAGAATTCATCTATTTCTCTCACGCTCCCCCTCCTTCCCCACCATAAGTCAGCCTCCTTATATCAGAGAAAACATTCAGCATTTGTTTTTGGGGGATTGGCTAACTTCACTTAGCATTATTTTCTCCAAGGCCATCCATTTACCTACAAATGCCATGATTTTATTCTCTTTTATTGCTGAGTAAAATTCCATTGTGTATATATGCCACTTTTTTTTTTATCCATTCATCCACTGAAGGGCCTCTAGGTTGGCTCTTTCTAGACTTAATCAGAAGTACCTGATACCAAGATTAAATTATTTCTTTCAGGAACTCCTCTCTGAGCCATCTTACACATTAATCATCTCCTAACTAATTAAAATTAGTTTAATATCCAAAGAACTTATGAGTAGAAAAGTTAATAGGACATATAAGACTATTAGGACAGTGGCTCCACACTCACAATATTTAGAAATCAGTGCAATCCCCAGCCATTAAAGCAGTCTTTCCAAGAAAAATTACATTTCTAAAACCTAATACTTAATCACTGCCAAAGACCATAACAACACACAGTGACATCCAAGGCAGAATAGATTATCAGCCTCACCAGGATGACATCCATCTATAACAGATGTGCAGAAGGTTTATTCTGGGAGCTGAAACCCATCTAACAGCAACTTTGCACAAAGAGGTTAAAGTTGGCTCCCTTCTTTTACCACACTGGGAGGAGAACTTCTATGTTTACTATTTCTCTCCTCAGAATAGCATTCTTGCTTTCCCACAAAGTTTAGAATATAAAGTGAGGCGAACCCAGCTGACAGATCTTTCTTTTTATGCATAATCAAAACTCCTTGATGCAATTTTCATTGGAGCCCTATATTTCTCGCCCCTTCAGCTTTGCTTGCATATAAGCTCTACTCTCAGTCATAATGGCTGGGTTACTATTACTCATCAGGAAACTGTTAAGACCTAGGAAGACTTATCTTGGGCCCTTCCATTTATAAGCCTTTAAGACCTTCTTGTACCTCCTTTGCCTCTCTTGACCATCTCAACTCCTTTTTTTTTTTTTTTTAAGAGAGAGTGAGAGAGAGAGGGGAAGAGAGAGAAAGAGAGAATATTTTTAATATTTATTATTTTTTTTAGTTTTCGGCGGACACAACATCTTTGTTTGTATGTGGTGCTGAGGATCGAACCTGGGCTGCACGCATACCAGGCGAGCACGCTCCCTTTTGTATCTCTCCAATGGTCCTCTAAATTGTCATGCTCTCCATAATGCAAGCTCTCTCTCTGTCGCTCCAGCTTCATCAACTTCTTTCTCCCTTTACTATTACTTTCTCTCCTTTACTATTACTGTCTTGATAATGAAACTGAAGAGTATTTTCCAAATTCTCTGGTTCTCTCTTGAACCCATGAACAATTCATTTCTATAATATAAGCACACAAGTGTTTTCAACTTCCAGATGAGTGATGCAACTATAATTGCAGTAAAAGGAAGATAGATTTTTCCTTTTATCAGTGCCTATCTGCAAACAGTACAAAAACAGCTTACAATTCCATGACATAGGTAGCTCTTGGCTATGTTGAGGATTTGGGGTGTTTGTTTGTTTGTTTTCTGAAGCATTATTTATTTTGAGACTGAAACACTTTTTTAATGTTTTAATTTCTATATGCTCCTTGACTACAATACCAGAATCTTACTGCCTGTGTAGTTCATGCCAACAATATTCATGCTCTGGCCTTCAAATAGCTACTGCTTTATAAAGGCATATCTTATATGATTGCGGTATAAAAATAGTTGTACATATTTGGGCAAAGTCTTCATGAAGTATAGTACTGACCTCTATTGGCAGTACCCATGTTTATTAAGCTAAGGCAGGGAGTTACTCCTCCAGGTCCCACCAGTTAAAAAACAACTACACAAATTAAAGTGTGCATAATATAAGCCAATATATTATTGCTAATACCTAAAGTTTTAAGCCACCAATTCTGGCCATGCTAGGAGTTTTCACTCTTAAATTCTACTCTCTTTATCAAATTTTCTTATCCAAAGCCTAAGATAATAAATTTTAGTGATTCCAATAAACAGATCACATTTCCTTTTCCTTTCTGGGTTCAGAACTAATTGTGATAGAGCAATCAGTCAGAGACAAAAATTTAACCTTCTAAAATCAGATATTGGGCCTATGGTTAAACCACTGGATAAACAGAACAAAACTGTGAAATGTTAGAGAAGAATATATCTCCTATCCCTCTTGAAAGATGTTCATTAAAGTAGCTTCTTGACCTCTGTTTTCCCTCCTTCTCACTTTTCCACCTGAGAAGGAGTGTGAATGTTTTCTGATTGGTACATTTGGGAGCTGGAACTGAACATGGGTAGCTCAGCTCTGCACTTCTACCCTTTTACAGCCACCAATGTCCCCATGGAAAGCATGCTCCTCCATCCTGTAATTTCCAGAGGTTGGCCGTCTTGAGGGAGGTCCACTATCCTTTCAAGCTACCACTGGATATAATTGGATCTCTGCAATTACCTGTGCTGAGTCTCCTTGAGGGACAGATTGTTAGCAAACCCACTTGACTAGAAGACCAGACTTTCCTATATTCATCCCCATCAGTGACACGATGACTGATATATATATATATATATATATATATATATATATATATATATCTCCACCTGATTTTATGTCTTCCTTATTATGGCTTCTTTATCTGGGGAAAATAGGGATGGAAAAACAAGATAGCGTTATTTATTGAGCCCCTCAAACCTTGCTTCTATCCTCCAATCATCTATAGAAAACAAGGAAGAAATATATATTCAGAGTCTAAATGTTCCCTGAAATCTTTTCAAAAAAATAATCCTTCAAAGAGGTTGCCTTCTACTGCTATTTTGAAGCCTTAATAGAAGCTACTCCTCCAAAAAAGGTTAAAAAAAATAAAAAGAACAGTTTCTATAACATTATTTGAAAGGAAACAAGACCCTAATAAATAGACGTTACAGTCTCCCTAATGTTTGGAGTCTGTTTGCTGTCATTAGCACAAATATAGCTATAAGAACTCATTCTTTGATTCCTAGAGCATGAAGGAGCATACCACATCAGTGTCTCCCTGGAGAGGGAAAACCTAGCAGCCAAGAGAAAATTCTGTACCTCATAATCAACATGGTCACTGGAAAATATCACAGAAAGGCAAAGAGGAAGTGTTGGAAATACCCTTTCCCAACTTTACAGTGTGGTGCAGGGACAGTCCTAGCTTACCTGGTTCACTGCACATGATTTTCCTGAGTATATATTATAGCATCAAAGTCATTTTTGCATTAAAGTAGCATTTTTTTTCACATTTAGTGCCCAAAACAGTGATTCTAAACATTAAGCAACTGTGGCACAAAAAAGCCCACAATTTTACTGGTACTTTTTAACTTTGTAAGAATTTCCTTCTGTATGTTTAAATTTCTTCTCAATCCTAGTCACCTTTGAAAAATTAAATTTTGATCATTCCTAACTAAATCTTTCAAATGTATTCAGGTTTTATGACAAGAGAGGGACTGTAATTGGATGAAAAGGGTATTCGTTTTGAAACTAGCCTTTTAGAAATCTGTTTCTTCTTCTGAAATCCAGAGGACTAGACAAAATAATTTGTTTGATACTCCCAGTTGTGACCTGCATTAGAGCTAAGCATAAATGATTTATTTGCACATAGATAATTCCTAAAAGATGATCACAGTGATGATGCCTCCTGAGCTCCTTCCACATAGCAGAATACAGGGTAGTCACGTATATACCCATCATCTTTAACTGCTACAGTCATTCTTCAAATATGTTATTATGCCTACTCTACATGGAAGAGGAGCACATCCATCCTGAATCCAACCTTCTGCATTCCAGTGTACACTACATCCTTGCTACCCAAACTGGATCAATGATCTATCTGCTTATGAGACACGCTGAACCTTGAGTTATAACTCAGATATGCTGAAACAGAATCTGCATTTGAAGAAAGACTTCCTTAGGGCGGATATGCCTATTCATAAAATTTGACAAGCATTGAGTAGGCAGTATTACCCTCTGAAATCAAAAGAGAGATATTTAGCCAATGTCTGTGTTACTATTGATAAATCAAGTAAGAGAGAAATTTAGTAGCTTGAAAGTTATCAAAAAAATTGATAGGTTAGAGTTGAGGGTAAAATCAAGTCCTATGTGATTTCAAAGCCCATAATTTTTCTTTTATATTATGCTATTTTCCTATTGGAATTATATTCTATTTTACTTTAATTGATAGGTGATAAATATGTAGGTAAGTAGATAGATGGATAGCTGAAAGATGGAGAGATAGGTAAACAGATTAGGTAGACAAATACAGACAATAGGTAGCTATAGTCAAATGCGTTAGTTAAAATCTATATGTGAATTATAACGTTCAAAATAGTATCCACTGCCCTTCATTTGAGTCTATTTCAATCTACAGTTAATGCCATTTTTCATTTATCCATATGAATAAAGAAGTAATGTTAATATTTATTATAAACTATTATGATGACCTAATAGAAAAAAATTAAATCTGTAACCAGGATCAAGCACTTAGAAAGACAAAAAATATTTTAATCACTCATGTTATAATCATGTTGTAACAGAGTTGTAAATGCTGAAATACAGTGCTTCAGGTTCTAAGAGGTAATGATAATACATAGGCACCATTAAAACAAATAGTTAACTTCTTTCATTAACAGAAAGTTAATACAGTCTTTTGAAATTTACCTTAAAAATTAAATTATTTTATTTGCATGTGTTAAATTTTTATGAATTGTGATTAAAGAAAGAATACAAGTATATAATGTTCCAGAGGGTTGGAAATAAGTTACTTCCCTTATCACAAAGAAATAGAAATCTTGTAATACTGGTAAACATTCACTTGTAGTAATTTCTTAGAATTACATAATATATTTATGTTGGAAAATACTATTAGAGGGAACATAATATTTTATTATAGCTTTAGACCATATCCTTCAGAAAGCTGTAGAGAATCTGGTACTACATGAAAATTGTGTCTTTAGTCATTTTATGAAATCACATTTTACAGAATTAAAATGAGTCCAGGTAGACAAACTTCGTTTGGTATTTTAAGTACTTGTTGCAAGATTGAACACAATTATACATCTCCCTTATATGGTACTTCTTTCATGACATGGACAAGAATAAAACACTGTTTTTATTACTATTCAAACATCGTCTCTAGAAATTCAAATTTTGTACTACTGATAAATTCCTTCCTAGACGTTATGCACAAAATGACAAGTAAAATCTAAGGTCTAACAAAAAAGTTTATAAAACGCCTTCCTCAAAGAAAAATACTATTCAATCACACTGTGAAAAATATTATGTTAGAATGTAATTTCAGGCAATGCTGACCATCAAACCAACGGGGCAGAGCAGCAGGCAGGACTCCAGGGGAACACAGAAGTCCTAATATATACATAGAGAATTCTTGTTTACAAATACCTTTTACATAAAGTATTCATTTGATCTTCACCCACAAACCCTATAGCAAGGTAGACCAGGATGATGCTGTAGTCAAAAAACAGATCTAGGAGAAATTCAGTAACAGGTCCTAAATTCCATGGTCAGTTAATATTTGCAGGAGGACCAAAGTAGGTTTCCAGTACTTCAACTAATAATACATAGTATTTCTATTTTAGAAATGAGCTATTGACTTTATATGTCAAACTGATATATGATGGTGATTTGTGTTCATTGTAACAAATGTCTCTCCATACTGGTAACCTTGAAATATGGAATGAAAGAATTCCATCCCCCAAAAAAACAAGTTAGGGATTTTCCTGTTCTAAGATTTTAAGTAGGAAAAAAAAACACTCCAGTACCATACTCTTTTCTTAGGAAATTAGTTATTGCCTCTTAAGAAACAGCCTATTGTTTCATCACAAAATAAATCCTGTTTGACACAGGTCAGGCCATAAGCAGTTGATGGGGCCATTACTCCATCAAAAATACATGGCAAGTGAATTTGAAAAACTATATGTCTGCTTAAAACTGATTAAGAAAAAAAGATTCATGGAAGTAAAATTGAGGTTTGAAGGGAAGAAACACTAGTATGTAAGTCCACACAAATAAGATACTTCTGATGGGCTGATCAACATACTACTATTTTCAATGACAACTTTATTGTTTAAGGTGGATGAATCAGAGACCCTTATCATATCACACTGCTTTATAGGATCTCTGATTCATTCTCCCTAAGTAATATAATTAAATGGGATAGTTTTGAGTTTTAGATACTTAGAAAAATATCCTCACATTTGGATTCTTCTACCACATAAGGTACTTGAAGAACTGTACAGTAGAGAATCTGTAGATTTTCTACCTAAAGTCTGTATGCATTAAAGCTTTTCCACTTGTTTTACTCTACTCACTCTACCCTCTCTACCCAACCACTAAGTGACCAGTGATGATAGCCTAGGATGTAATCCTTCCATATTTTCTCCAAATTAAAAAAGAAGTCATGTTACAAAAGTCTATTAATTTTTCCTTGACTTCATTTATGTTTTTGCTAAAATTTTATCTATCTTTTCTTTAATATTTACCAGGTTTCCTCTCTTGATTCATTAGTTCTTCCTGAATCCTAGTCCATGTTTATGGAATAGGCTCAATTTTCTTCTAGAATTTTGATTACTTTGATTTTGCATATAGTATTTGCTTATGTCATTTATCTCCTCAATTTCTATAGTTTTGTGATCTTTCTTAGCCACAAGCAGGTACAGCTTTGCTTCCTCTTTTTTCTTTGCTTCAACAGATTTTTATTGATTTTCTTGAATACATACAAGTGAAATAGTTTCACTTTAACCTTTGTATTTAAGTTTTATTACAGAACTTGAAGTTGGTGCTTCCTATTATCTACTTTATATTTTGTTGTTCCTTTTCTTCTAATTTTTTTAAAGCATAAAGAAACTTTTCTTTGTCATTGTTTGAAATTGTTCCTCAGAGTAAAACTTTTGTTAAGTCTATTGGTTTTATAAAGTATTCTTCATGGGCTGGTGATATAGCTCAGTTGATAGAATGCTTCCCTTGCATGCACAAGGCCCTGGATTCAATCCCCAGCACAAAAATAAATAAATAGTTTCCTTCATAATGTTTTCAAAATAATTGTCAATCTATAATTTCTGTTTGTGCATGTAATTTGTAATTTTATTGATCAATAAGAAATTTAGTACCATGGTTGTTAAATTCCAATAGTTGAGGAGGTTGCATGCATCTCCTTATTTATTACTAATTTCATTTTATTATGATACAAAACGTAACTTATAAATTGAAAAATTATATTTTTATGTTAGTTTTCCTCATAGCCAAGTATATGCTTCATTATAAGTATTTATTGATATATAAAACAATACTTTCTAATTTTAACTATAAAATTCTAGACATATATTTTATTTGATATTTATTGATATTTGATTCCTCCTTGTTCTCAATTATTTTGTCTAGTAGATCTGATTTCCAAACAGGAATATTAATATCTTACACTTATAACTGAATTTTTTATTAATATACAGTTTTAATAGTTCTTTCAATGCATTTTTAGCAATTATGTTGTTGGTATATTCAACACTGTATTATTATATAATTCCTCTCTATACATTTGTAAGTGCCTTTGACTATCTTTACCATTTATTACCACTTGTGCTTCTTATAAATAGCATATAGAATGAACAGATTGTTAATCTCTAGCTTAGCTTAAAATTGGCATAATTGTTTTTATTTAGTTGTTCTATTTTTTATCTCCTTTTGAAATTTAGTTTCTTTATTCCTGTTCTGATATTTTTTCTGATCTGGTCAAACTGCTTGCTCATTCTCTTTCACTTGCTTGCTTCATGTTGAATTGGAAATTCCACTCTACTTTTCCATTCTGTTAGTTTCTTTCCCACTTCTAATGGGAAATTAGAAGTGGGAAAGAAATTATTTACATATATAATTTGTAATTATTTACATATATAATTACAATTATTTACATATATAATTCTCAATTATTTACATATATAATTCTCCTGCCCCCATTTCTTATTCTCTATCTCCATTTGGAGAATGTATTTTCCTGCCATTTTTATATCCCATTTCCATATGATAAGACCTTTATGATATTCTTATTTTCCATACTCCTCTTCCCTAGATTAGACATTGAGACCATCTGCTCCCCATTACCAACTTATTATATAAATAAGCCAAATATAGTCCCTGTATATTGGCCCTGCATTGTTTTTAAAAATTTATTCTAATGAGTTATACATGACAGTAGAATGCATTTTGACAATCATACATAAATGGAGTATAACTTCTCATTCTTCTGGTTAAACATGATGTAGAATCACACCAGTCACATAATCATATTTGCATATAGAACAATTGTTAGACCAGAATTTTGCCAGTGCCAAATTCAGATATATATATAATTTCTTTAACTATAGCACACATATGCAGAATTTTGACCTTTAAAGACTGTTCATTATGCATACCCCATGAAATAATACTCAAGGTTTGCAGACCACAGATAAGACAAAACCTGGGAGCCATAAAAGACCCCAAAGCATTGCTTCCCCTTGAAGTTCTCTTGACCAGACTCCCTGTAGTGTGTCTGTGTGGCATCACCTAGACACAAAAATCCTCCCTTCTTCAAAAACTCCTTTAGCCCTTTCTTTTTCCACTTGGTGCCCTGCACCAAGTCCTCAGGAAGATCCCATGCTGTGGAAGACTTCCCCTCACATGCAAACCTGTCAAAGTGCCACCTAATAAACTTTGTTGTGTGCTCTTACCACTTCAGGCATGATCCCTGAACTCAGTACACCCATGTACACATTTTGCTGGAGTAATATAGTACATTGAGTTCTAGATTATTAACTACTTTCCTTTTATTGCTTCTGTTCTTCAAAAACTATTACTTGTATTTTAAAAAAAAAAACATATTCCTTCACCCTATTTTTAACCAGTTAGAGAGAGAAAGATGATAGAAAATCTGGCAAATATAGCGATATAAAGTTATATTTAATCACCACTTTTCCTCTCTTCTTCCTCTACCTTGAAGTCTCTGAGATGATACATTACTATTTTTATTGGAGCTTATTCTCAAGCTACTGTCATGAGTACATAGGTGATGTACTCTTTGGATCACTGAATGTCCACAATGCCTTTACTCTATGCACCATTAGACTAACAGGTGACACAGAGGGTTTTGTAGTTTTCTGTCAAGTGCTTTTCTCTCCATAATCTGTAGCTGCCCTTCAACCTTTTTCAAACATTGGTGTTGTAGATAATAATCACAATCCTTTTGATCCTTTTCTATTTTGTAAGTACATTCTTTCAGTCTATAAGCCTGCACGGTTTCTTTGAGTCTTTAAAGTTCAGAAATTTTGTCAGGATTTACAAAGGTATGTATCTTTTTCTTCAACCTTACCAAAAGCTCATGGGGATTTTAAATCTACAGACTCACAAACTCAGCTGAGTTCTTATCTATATATTTTTTTAAAAACATTGCTTCACTTCTATCCAAAACTTTTTCTTCTTTACAATTCCTAATATTCACATGTTCAGTCTCTTTAATCTGCCCTCTGACTCTCTTCTTTACCTTCATAATTTTCATCACTTTATATTTCTGATTAATGTTTTATTTCTTCTACTATGTCTTTCTAACCATAAGTTCTGATTTTAATTTGGCCACCTTCTCCAACTCATCTATTGGATATTTTAATTTACCTTTTTTCTTTTTTCTTTTCTTTTTTTATTAGATGCTCAGGACAATACAATGATCTTGACATATCATACATTTGATTCAAATTTACCTTTTTTTCTGTCAATGTCAAAAATCTCTTTCTGTTTGTTTTGTTATGCTTGACCTTATTTTACTTAAAAGATTTATGCAGAGTGATAGCCAGAGATAAAAATAGAGAAATAATAAGTGAGTGAGTCTAATACTACAGCATATCTCTTGGTTAGGAGCTATCGCTGTAAGAGGTTCTGCTTGTTCTGTACAGTTTACATATCCATTTGCACTGATCACTCCTTTCTTTCTCCTCAGAGCATGGAAACAACAGCCATTCTTGGAATGTTGGGAAACACAGGGATGTTACCATATGGATCACCCTTTACCATTTGGAAAAAAAACAACACTTTTTTTTTTCTTTTTGGCTGCTTGGAAGATTCTATGTTGCTGGTTGGTGTCCTTAGTAGTAAAAGTTGACAAAGACTTAAGAAGTGGTAAGTAATTTAACAGAGTCTCAGAGAAAGTGTGTGGAACAACTGTGTTGAGAATCAATTTTTTTTTTCTTTCAAAGGTGACATGTTTTCCTCTATAGCATCTATTTTTTTGAATTAGAAAGTGTCTAATACAAATTTTGTATTTATGTAAGTATAATTAACATTACCTATTCAACTAAAAAAAAATGTGATTTGGCTTTGCAAGGGAGCCCTTTGGGAGGTGAGGATATGATACAAGAGAGTACTTCAGAGAGGCAAGAGCTGTAGGCATTGGAGAAGGAGAGACTGGGCTGCAGAAAGGAGATAAGGCAGGAAGACTTCCTTGAGGGCTAGCTCAACATACTGACATGGTAATGGAATACAGAATACCAGCAGGGGAGTACCACTTCTAGGGCCACTGTGTGTATCTGGAAGTTGGGGCCACATGGGAAGGGCAATTATGTATGACTTGGAGAATACTGTTAACCTCTCTCCATCCTTATGGGGTAAGAGATATAGCAACCAAAGGGGAGGAGCCAGACATGCCAGTAAGCTCGCCTTCACTTTCTCCATCTTAGCATCACAAATAGATATCCCAACTACACATGCTCAGGTTGTATAATTCTCTGAGCTCTGTTTAAAAACACAAAAGCATTTCCTGCCAGATGCAGCTGATTCCACAGCCTATGTTCTATTATGCAATTCATTAGCTTTCTTGATTTAGTTTTAACCCCAGATCAGAAATGATTCTTGTTTCTTAAATTTCTATGAAAATTATTCATTTGATCAACCCATATTTAAACTTTTTCATAACAGTTTGTGAATATTATAAACTGGGACAAAATCAAAACCTAACCTACAATATTCTTGCAATAACCAACATATTCAATATATGGCCTAATATATAAAAGACCTAAAAAGCATTTACACACTTTGAATTAGCAATGCCATTTCTATATCTTACAAATGTACCAAATGCTGATATATATTACTGCTCATTGAAAATAAAATAGTAAACAATGAAAGAATGACAAATTATGGCACAACTGTATGGTAGAATAAATGAATGTTACACAAAATATTTAAGTAGTTAAATATTCTCAAGCAGGCTGTCTCCTACTGATGGCAACTGTAGGCTTGCATTCCACTCTAGCAGACACAGCCATCAAAAGAGAGATTTGTTGCTCTAATAATTCTTGAAAAGAAGCCTGAGATTTCTCTCCTTAGTTCTAATGGGCCTCCCTGTTGCTGAATGAAATAAGCACAAGTTGGGCCAAGCTTCATCACCTGCCCACATCATCTAGTGTCCAGGTTAACTTCATTTAAACCACAAGGATGGTACATGCGAATGGAAAATGAGTGTGTTGCTCTTACATGAAAGGGACATGGGCATGAAGCATGCAAAACAACAGTTATCTATTTTCAGTATGATATTGATTTCTATCTTTTAAAAGAAAGTATAAAAATATATCCAGCCTTTAAAAACTTCCTGTCAGACAAACTAAGTTGTTTGTTTTCAAATCCATATTACCAACCAGTAAGCTAGTGAGATATGATGGAATTAAACAGACATATATGAGCTTCTTCCTCACATATTACACAGAATAATAGTAGACACAGATCTCTGGGCTGTGGACATCTCTGTTGCATGAATCCTTTAGTACCAGACCTGATAGTGGCCTGGAGATTGCTCAGAAACGTCCACTATAAAATTTTATTATTACAAAATTTCAAACATATATTATCTACCCTCTGGCAACTCAGCTGACCATTTTTGGACCTAATATAGTAAAAGCCCCAAAGCAAATAAGATTTTGCAGACCTATAGATATACTCCATAGTGATGCTTATGTGAGACCATTTCAAACCTCTTGAACAGTTTCATCAGCATGACCTGCAAATAATTCTAAACATGAAGTGACAAAACAGGCTCACTCACAAAGACTTTGAAGGTGAGGAAAAATCTGCAAGGGCTTAGAAGCTAGCATAGTTTAAGACTTCATAGTAATAAAGGTGGATATTTTGGGGGGAGAAAAGAATTATAAGTAGTCACATAATCTTATTGTGGTGGAGATGTCAATGCAGACTACTCAATCTAAGAGTTTACTAGAGAAAGAGGCAGAAGGGAAGGGTCTCTTCATGATATTGGCAATAAGAAATGGAAGCCAAATCTTTATGGGTGGTGAAAGAGGAAATAATTAGAGGTTGATTGTCATTTGATCAAAATTCACTTACTGGAAGACATGACAGCTACATTTTCATGTTCAACCATAAACACAATAACAGCCTACAGATTCATGTTGATTTCATAATCAAATTATTTAGTTTATGTTAAAACCTAGTGTAGAAGTTCTGACCATGGAAATGTACAAGGCAGCGTTCCTAAGGTGAGCAAACTCCCAGGGGTAACAGGCACCATGTTTCCCATGGTTGGAATATTTTGCAATCTTTCCTAGGTACTCTTGAGAGAACCAATGCATGCTTGGCCAGAACAAATGTCTAATCATAAGCAAAACATCTTATATTGTGACAGAATGTAATCTATTGATACCAATAAAGCCAGCAGCTCAGACAAGCCGCCATTTTGCCACTAAGCCATTGTTGTCCCTGCATCTTACTTCTGTCTCCTTTTGTTTTCTTTGCAATCTATCTTTAAGGTAGTTCTTCATAATTTATAAACTGAAACTCTATGAATCAGTACCATTACATCTAGTATATTTTTCTGCATGTGATCACAAGTATAAATAAATTACATAGAGATTTTAGAAATGACAGGTGAGACCTGGTGGTGGTTAAAGCATGATTTAGAAAAGAGGGTCAAAGTAGCAGAATAGGACAAGGAAGGGAAGAAATCAGGTGGTAATTAAGGCATAAAATCAGCCATTTTATATCTATCTTTTCTCAATCTTCCTATAAATCCTTTTCCAGATATTAGTTTTATCTCACTGAAAAAAAAATTGAGGGCAGGAGAAATAATTCACTCAAGAATTGATAGAAGAATTAATGGCCATGTATGAATCAGTACAATTTAACTAAATTCCATGTGCTCAAAACCCTAAATATTTAGTTAAAAAATATGTTTTTATGTTCATGTACATGTATAAAAACATTAAGTAAAAAGCAAACTGGAAATAAAAATGTCTAGGAATCACCTTGTCTTTTCTATCTGTTGAAGAAAACCTCCAAAGCACAAAACCTGTAAGGACAAATCATTAGCATTTCACACAATCTTATAAAGACCAGCACATCAATATCTCCAGTCTGCTGTGTGTGTGTGTCAATTCCTACACTGTTCCATAGTTAAATTATACTATGATTCCTCAAAGGTCTAAATCATTTGTTGAGAAACAAAATGATACTTGACTAAGAGCCGTGGAACCAATTAGAATTCTTCCCAGAAATGAAAAGAAAATATAAAACCTCTTACTTGTGTCAAACCAAGGCAAATTCTGAAAGTTGAAAACAGCATACTCTAATTTTAGCAACTGAAATCAACAGTGGCCTTGGTGATTCTTCAAGTCAAGATGTATTATAGTTGTTCATACTGTTCCTATCAAATTTGGGAGTCCACACCACACACAACATTAAATTAACAAATGAATATGTCTTGGGCATGGCTTCAAAAGAATTATAAATCCTTCATTTAAAAATGCAGTTGACATAGTAAAGGTAATTAACCTTTCCTAAATTAAACTTTTTGAAATGTTTAACAATTGATTTTGTTCTTTCAAAATGATATTGCTCATTTTTAATTTCCTCTTGTATTATCTGAAATATTCCTAGGATTTTAAATCAAGATTTTTTTTCTGAAGTAAGTTAATTCTCTCCTCTTTCTAATATTTGTTCACTATTAAAAACAGCTGCCAAAACTGTGCTAGGAGAAAAGTACTGAATTTTATCTGATTTCCCATAATCTCAGTAATGGTAGTAACAATTAATTTTTCTATATGCAAAATACTTTGTATGTGTTTTGTAAGATTAAGATAATTATTTCATTTAATGAAACATCTCTATAAGTTAGGTATGAGTATCATTCCTGTTTTTTAAAATAGAAAACTGAGGCTGACAAAGCCCTGATGATGTGCAGTGTCACACAGCTTCATTACAGTTAGGCTTGGCCTCTAGGCACCAATAACTTCAGAATTTCAATAGTGAAGCACAGTAATATTGTGAGCTGATTAAAAGCATGTTATTAAAATGCACAGACAATGTCTTGCAATTAGTCTGAAGGCCCAATACCTTATTGTCAGAAACATCTGGATTACTACACTCATTCTATTTTTGCAGCCCTCATTTGAGAAAATCATACACTAGACTGTGTTCACAAAAGCAGGTGAAGATAAATAGTGAAATGCCTAAATGAACTCCGCAATTTGATGACAGGAACTTGGTTCAGCTGGTCTTGGATACCGCCAGATATCCTGGGATACCTGGGATACCGCCAGAATAACTTATATACAAAAATCCATGTGAGTAAAAGCCTGGGCATTGACGGGGGAAAGTGAAATTCCAGAAGATCTGATGTGACCTTTACTTAGTTAGGCATTAATGTTCAGGACTATCCCTGGCCCCAAACCTTCCATTTGTGTCTCTCTTGCAAAACTGGATAATTTCTCTGCTTTATATTATAGTTACATGGACTACATTCTAAATTCTTTAAATATGTTAACTGGTTTTGATTCACCCAGATAATGTCAATTAATACATCCATTAATCTGAACCTCTAGCACAGGGCTTGACAAACAATAGCCTGTGAGCCAAATCTAGCCTACCCGTTTTTGTATAGCCTTTGAGCTATGAATGAGTTTTATTTTCCTAAATGGTTGGAGAAAGGAGGAGGAGGAAGAGGGAGAATAAGAACAGGAGGAGGAGGAGGAGGATAAAGATTTTGTGACACAGGAAATTTATGAAATTCAAACTTCAGTGTATAATTGTAGTGTTATAATAAAATAATACCAGCTGTGATCGTGTGTTTATGTATTATCCATAGTTTTCTCACTGTTAAGAGTAGAGTAGTTCCAACAGAGATTAAATGGCTTGTAAAGCCTAAAATATTTACTAACTTGCCATTTACAGAAGCAGTTTTCAAACTGCTGATCTACAGTATAAACTGCACTTCTAGAATGTAAGCTCCATGCTGACAACATTCCAGTTTTGCTCACTTCTTTGTCCCCAGCATCTATGAAGGAACATTCAAATAAATTTACTGGAGAAGGAAGGAAAGGAAGGAGGGAGCCAGGAAATTGCTCCTTCCTCTTCACTCTTATGTATAGCACACTGAGTCAATAATTTCAAAATATTATAATTTGTTTTAACTATTTTGTTTCTTAACACAATTATGAGCACCATAAAAAATGAATGATGATTTTTAATTGATAATTGGTGTTTAATAATTGTTTGATAAAAAGATCAATAACCAGCCAATACTCCTTGTATAACACTAAAATATCTAAACAATTGTTCTGACATGACTGTACTTTTTTAATAAAAACTCTTGTAAAATTAAATTATAATTCCATTTTAAGTGGAAAATTCAAATCCCCTAATAAAAGGTTTTATGCAAAGATAGTAGCATCAGAATAAGTATAAAGGCTCCTAATGTGACAATTGAAAGGATATTATTACTCATCTCTTGATCAAATTTTGAGTTCCTTTTTAAAAAACCATAAATAGTACATAATATACAGAAAAATTACCTAAAGTTTCCAAAATTAAACCTATCATAATACTAGTTCTTTAAATTTACATAGCAATTTATAAAATGTCACTTAGAAGAATCTGTTGTTTTAAGGGCCTTAAGAACAATTTTATATCCATGGATTAACAAAATTCTTAGTTTATATGTTTAAAATGACACTGAAATCAGAGAAATGGGCAGAGATAACACATTCAGCATGAAAAATTACAAGTCATAAAAATCCTTAATGAACATAAGACAGCAAAATAACCAGGTAAATATAGTTGGACTAAAATTGAATTACCCTTAATGAGATAATCTGTATTTAGTGGTGTTATTTTTACTCCCAGGCTGCCTGAAGCTTTCCCATAGTTTATCAACCCCAGAGATAACTTTGTAGAAAACACTGGAGGGCACTCTTATTCCCAAGGTTTCTAAGCCTAATAGATACTATTTCTATACTCATTTTACCAAGTCTTGACCTGTTTAGTTTGAAGACAGTTATATTTAATTACTTCATAACAGTTTTGGTTTTTAAAACTGAAGCCAAATCAATGGAAATATTGTCAGAGTGTCCAGCTCCATAATGAATCAAGAATAAGAAATTAGCAGTCATACAGAGGAAATTGTTTGACCTGAGGCTGTATCTACTCTATGAGACCATGTAAGGCTCCTTGCTACAAGATTCTTCTATTCAGAGACCAGTGTTTGTTTTTTGTTTTTTCTTTTAAACTCCTATTTTTTGCCACTGTCAACATAATTACTGGATTGTTTTTAGTAATATCTCAATTAATTTTTCTAAGCTCCAAATGTTAATAATAAACCTAATGGCACATTAACCAGTTCAATCTAAAAATACCTTGAAAATCCACCAATTAAGATACTAGAAATTATTCTAGTAATGTAAATAACAAAGTTGTTCTGGTCAGCTTCTTTGTCACTGTGACAATAATACTGACAAAATAAACTGAGGAGGAACAGTTTATTTTGGCTCAAGGTATCAGAAGTCTCAGTCAATAGAGGGTCAACTCCATTGCTCTGGATCGGCAGGTGCGGCAGTACACCTCAGGAGAAATTCCTGGCAGAAAGATACTGTTCACCATATGGTAGAAGGAAGCAGCAAAAAGAGAAGGGGGAAGGACCCCCAGGGAGAATGAATCCTTTCAATGACATGATCCAGTGATCCACCTCCTCCCACCATGTCTACAGTTACAACCCAGTCCATTCAAAGTAGGATGGACTGATTAGGTTACAGCTTTCACAATCTAATCATTTTGCCTCCCAATATTCCTGCAAGATTTTAGTGGACCCTCATATCTAAACCATAACAAGGGATGGAACGAAGATGTTAAAAATTGACTAGCAATGAAAATGTTAGGATGAATTAATTATCTATCTTTTTCTCAAAACTTTGTGAGTTACTTTGGGGAATAAATATATTAAGTAAAACAATGTTGAGTGCTAATTCTGGTAATAAAAAAGACCTTCAGAAAGGACTTTGCAGTAGAAATCCTGGCCATGAGACAGTCCTATGAACTCCCATGACACTCTACCACTATGACCTCTCTGAAAATTATGGAAATTGTGACTTCACCTGCCTATAATTCCAAGAATACTGGCTCTGTGTGTGAGAAATTTCTGTTCATTTTTCAGTATCTGCTTCTCCTTTTTTCCCCCTAGATTTCTTAGCTAGTCATAGGGTCATACAAAGTAAAGACTTTATTTTGAGTCTTTTCTGAAACTAGGCAAGATGTGATTTTTTTTTCTGGCCAAAAAAATAAGAACTAAAGAAATTTGTGTAACTATTGCCGGGTGTGGTGGCACACACCTATAATCCCAGCAGCTTGGGACACTGGGGCAGGAGGATTACAAGTTCAAAGGTAGACTCAGCAAAAGCAAAGTGCTAAACAATTTGGTGAGACCCTATCTCTAAATAAAAATACAAAATAGGGCTGGCGATGTGGCTCAGTCATCAAGTGCCCCTGAGTTCAATCTCCAGTAACAAAAAAGATAAAGAAAAAAATTATGCAATTATCAATTCAAATTTTGGACTAAAGAGTAGAAGCATACACTTTCCTCCTTCCCCTAGTTAGTATGTGGATATATGGACTATCTCCTGTTACATGAATAAATATATGAGATGGTAAAAAGAGGAAAAGAACCTGAATTTCTTGAACGACTTAAATAGAGAAAGAAGTATGTATCTATCTTGGTTAAGCTGAACCTTTATCTTAATTAAAATACCCTGTGAGAGCTAGTAGCACATGCCTGTAATCCCAGTGACTCAGGAAGCTGAAGCAGGGGGATCACAAGTTCAAATCCAGCCTCATCAACTTTGTAAACCCTAAAAAACTTAGCAAGACCCTGTGTCAAAAAACAAAAAGGGCTGGGAATATAACCTTGGGTTCAATCCCTATAACAAAAATTAAGTAAAATAAAATATCCCATGAAAACCAAAAGCATCATTCATACTGTTTTGTATATTCCCAATGCTTCATTTTGAATCATGGTGGATCAATCAATAAATATGTGGTTAATGAAAGAATGTCTAGAAAAATTTAAGTTGTAGATATGGAGGGATATGTGAATAGATGGATGGATCAGTGAGCACAAGAAAGGATGGAAGGATGGATGTGAATAAAGGGACTGCTGAGAGCCATTAGCCAAGTAGGTATGACAATTTCCTTGCCAGCATACCCCATGTTGCTTAGAGGAAGGACTCGTGGAAATGGACTTGCCTTGGACATTTTGCAGTGACATTGCATGTAAGGTGACCTTGCTCAAGGACCAGGGCGGATCTGGGTTTAGGGTGGATCAGGGTTTAGGGTAATAGAACTCCTAAATAATTAATTGGAAAATTTAATTGTACTTTATCTATTGCTATTTCTAGATTATAATTTTTTAATAAGTTTGTAAGTGTGGCATAACATTCCAGCAATATGTTTTTATCTTTATGTGCTAATAATACATCATCCATATAGTGAAATATTTGTAGTTCAGGATTTTGATTTCTAAGGGGCTGGATTGCTTTGTTAACATATATTTGACACATAGTTGGACTGTTAGCCATCCCTTGAGGAAGTACTTTCCATTCATATCTCTGATCAGGACCTTCATGATTTAATGCAGGGATAGTAAATGCAAAACGTGGACTATCCTCGGGATGAATTGGAATTGAAAAAAAAACAATCTTTAATATCTACAGCTAAAACATGCCAGGTTTTTGGCAAAGCAGACAATTGAGGAATCCCTGATTGAGCAGGTCCCATAATAACCATCTCATTATTAATGGCTCTTAAATCTTGCAATAATCTCCATTTACCAGATTTCTTTTTGATGACAAAAATGGGAGTATTATGGGGACATACGGAAGGTTGTATATGTCCTTCCGCTAATTGTTGTTTGACCAGATCATGGGCTAATTGTATCTTTTCTTTAGTCAGGGGCCACTGAGGAACCCACACTGGTCTTTCTGATTTCCAAGTAATTTTGATTGTCTCAGTGGCCCTTTCTGAAAATCCAACCCATGTCTGTCTGTTCCTTGATCTATTTGAATTGGTGCTGCTGTACCTTGTCCTTGTTCTCCTAATCTTTTTTCTTTCCTAAAACCTTGTCTAGCCCTAGTAGTGGGCGCATTAGGATTGATGTTATTTGTTAACGTCAAACCTAATTGATCTAGGACATCTCGTCCCCATAAATTTATAGGAAGATGATCCAATACATATGGCTGTATAGTTCCTTCACATCCTTCAGGATCCTTCCAATCTAATATCATTGCACTTCTATGGGGATTAGTCACCACTCCTAGGCCTCAAAGCGTTTGAGTGGCTTGTTGTAATGGCCAATGTTTTGGCCATTCTTGACGAGATATGATGCTAAGGTCAGCACCTGTGTTCAGTAGCCCATTAAACTCATGTCCTTGAATATTTACTTTTAGCATTGGGCGAGAATCTAAATTTAAAGACAGCATAGCCCAATCTACACCTGTGGAGCCTAATCCCCTGGAACCTCTTTCTACACTACGACTAGAGAATTTATTATGTAGGCTGGGTATTATTAACAACTGTGCTATTCTATCTCCAGGTGAAATTACTGATATACCTCTTGGAGAACTAGCTATAATTTTTATTTCACCTACATAGTCGGGATCAATTACCCCAGGACTTTTTTTTTTTTTTTTACTATTTTTAATGTATTTTTTTTTATTTTATTTTTTTATTGGTTATTCAAAACATTACAAAGATTTCAGAATCACATCGGTTACACATCCACATTTTTATATAATACCATAATAGTAACTGTTGTATTCTGCTACCTTTCCTATCCTCTACTATCCCCCCTCCCCTCCCCTCCCATCTTCTCTCTCTACCCCATCTACTGTAATTCATTTCTCTCCTTATTTTTTTCCCATTCCCCTCACAAACTCTTATATGTAATTTTGTATAACAATGAGGGTCTCCTTCCATTTCCAAGCAATTTCCCTTTTCTCTCCCTTTCCCTCCCACTTCATGACTCTGCTTAATGTTAATCTTTTCCTCCTGCTCTTCCTCCCTGCTCTGTTCTTGGTTGCTCTCATTATATCAAAGAAGACATTTGGCATTTGTTTTTTAGGGATTGGCTAGCTTCACTTAGCATAATCTGCTCTAGTGCTAAGTCCTTTTAATGTAGATGAACTACGTCCCAATAATAAGCCTACTGTTCCTTGGGGAAGAGGTCCTTTTACTCCTGTGGGAATGATTTGAACTCCCATCTGGAGTTAGTACTGCTCTGGCAGAGGCGCAGATGTCCAACCCTACGCTCCCTCGGGTTTGTCTGATGAGGGATTTAATGGACAATGTGTCCTGGGCACTACCCTGATGGTGTTGCTGGGTTCCTCCACTGCCCCGTATATTTGTGGTTGTGGGCCCCTGAGCATTGGGCCTCCAGTCCGTTTTTTGGCAATGGAGCCTGATGCCTTTCTCCACGATATCGTGGGTAAATACCTGGTCCTTGTCTGTTTTTTGATAAGGGAGTACCCTCTATGGTGGTTTGAGAATGGCATTCATTAGCCCAATGTCTCCCTCTACAGCATCGTGGGCAGATGTGAGGTGAGGCAAAGAACCTCACCCCCCCACTGGTGCATTGACCTATCCACAAGTATGGCTGTATGCTGGACCGGTAGTCAGTGATGGGTATGATCCAATTGCAGTGGCATCAACCTAAGACAGGAGGCTGACACCTAGAGGTCAGTTTTTCCCATGGCGGGTAAGAACCATATGTTGAATTGGACAACCTACCAGGCACGGTCCTTAAGCCACATTGCTTGTTGTTTAATTAATCAGAAGGGGGGAGATGCTGAGACCCATTAGCCAAGTAGGTATGACAATTTCCTTGCCAGTGTACCCCATGTTGCTTAGAGGAAGGACTCGTGGAAATGGACTTGCCTTGGACATTTTGCAGTGACATTGCATGTAAGGTGACCTTGCTCAAGGACCAGGGCAGATCCCGGTTTAGGGCAGATCAGGGTTTAGGGCTCTCCTTGGGTTTAGGGCGGTTCCAGGTTTAAGGTGTACCCTGCTGGGAATAGGGCATATCCTGCTGCCTCAGGCGTGCCTGCTCCTGTAGTTCCCATTGAGTTCTCCAGGGATTCAGAGAGTATTTGGGATCCAGAACGTGGAACTTGGCGGAGAACGTGGATTTCCCCAGAACGTGTTTGTACAGGGCCTATGTGAGTTCAGGAATAAAGAATTGCTGTTTGAATCTACAAAGCTGTGAGTGGCTCGTGATTTTGTGCCCAGACAGACTGCGGCAGGGACAATGAAGTGAAAACATACAAGGACCATATAAAAATACTGTTCATATTATCATGGTTATCTGGGGAAGTTTTTACCACTTAGGAAATGAGATGTCCCTGCCGTTTAGTCTCATTTAGTATTTCCCAACATTTTATTAAATAGTGTTTCCCAAGTTGGAAATAAATACAAGTAAATGACTAAATAACATTAGTAGGCTACTGTTGTCTCTACAAAAGCTCAGATGATTTGAACATGCCTCTCTAGATATAGGTAAGAACACAGAGACCACTGACATGGAAGAAGTGATTAGAGTGGTTGCAGATGCAGACCATGCAAAGAAGCCCTGATAGGTAGTGAGTCAGCGACTCAGCAGCAAAGGCCCATCAGTGTGCAGATGTGCATCTCATCAGGCAGGAAAAAGGAGCATCAGAGGAGCCGGCAGAAAACAGTAAGCAGATGACCTGGCCAAAGTGTCAGGATTGTCAGGGAATAAAAATAAGAATTGAAGTCAGATGAACTTCAGGGATTCTTGTGACAGGATCACAATTCTTGAGGAATTAGGAGAACTGATAAGGAACCAAACTCTGGATTTAGGCATATTGCAATTATATAGGTACCTGAGAACTGAAACTGAAACATTAACTAGGAGCTTAGTCCTAGGAAATGATGACATATCTTGATCAGATTTCAGGACCAAAAAAGCCAGTAGTAGACTGAGTTTTTGCTGAACATAATGGCTGAAGGTTCTTAAAATTGTTCCAACTGGGGACAAAACTAGATCCATAATACGAATTCATCCTGGGTTTGATGGGAAAGAAGTGAATCCAATGTAGGGACTTAAAGTCTGAGAGAAAAGCAGGGTTCACAATTCTATATTTATCATTTTAAATCATGACCTTGGACAAAGAACACTGTTGTCATATATGCCTAATAGGCTTGACTGCTCAGAAAATCGTTATAAGAAATTCATACAACAAAGATGTTTCATAATTGCTTAGCAAAGAATTTTTATATTCTTTTACTGGTTTGCATTTGTTGGATCTCCTAATCTACATATCTCTAAAATCTTTAGGCTATTATTTAAAAACCCAATGTCATATGCTCTCATTAAGGAAGCAATTTAGTTAACTAATGTCATTATATTACTGAACATTCTAACTAATCTGACAAATTTTTCATAACCACCCAGTGAGATCCAGACTCCCTTGTAATTTCTATCAGACAAGCTGATAAAAAAGAAAGAAAGAAACCTTATCATCATTGTCAGTTTTAAAATCTCATTTGCTCTAGGATAGAATTAAGACCCCATCCTGTTTATAAAATCTACCCTTCAACTTGAGGCAAAATCTTAGATTACTCAACATTTAAGCAAATCTTTATAGTTCCAAATGTAAAACTCTCCACTAGAAGACGACATGTAACCTAACAACCCCTCTCCACTTTTTGGACTAATGGACAGAAATAGAAAGAATTAAAGTGTCATTATTATTTTAATTTGGAAATTTAGCATTATTTGTATTTATCCCCACATTAAAACACTATAATAGCAGGTTTTGTTTTTCATTCATATAAATTAATACATCCCCTGAAAAATTAAATGAAGTCAACAAAAGAGTAAAGCTAAACTGACAGCAAGGTGATTTAAAAGATGAAAGCCACCAGGAGACGGTAATTTATGACTCAGAGCCATATTCACTGATGAGCTCCTGACGGGGTGTTGACATGGCCATAATAGCCCTGTCTCATTTAAAGAAGATGATGTCTTCTTCTTGATGCTTGCATTTGTGTTCATCACTTGGCTCAAAATGAGTTATAAGGATAAAATGAACCTGACATTTAAGGAATATGTCTAAAGTTTGTGATGTCTGGAAGAAAAATATATAGTAATAAAACATGGTATGTTAAGTGTCAAATGAACTGTGGGGCATGGTGGCTCATGTCTGTAATTCTAGCAGCTCAGGAGGCTGAGGCAGGAGGATCACATGTGCAAAAGCCAGCCACCGCAACTTAGTGAGACCCTTTCTCAAAATAAAAGATAAAAAATGGGCTGGGGATGTTGCTCAATGATTAAGCACCCATGGGTTCAATCCCTGGTACAAAAAAAAAAAAAAGTCAAATAAATAACTAAACAGGAGAAAACCTTTTTTCTTACTCTTTTCCAGAATCAAAGACATTTTCTGACATTTATATTTGTGGTGTATAAAAATAAAATTTGAACTCAGGCCAGCCATGGTGGTACATGCCTATGAGGTGAGGCATGAGGATCACAAGTTTGAGGTCAGCCTTAAAAATTTAGCAAGAATCTCTGCAACTTAGTAAGACTGTGCTTTAAAAGTAAATAAATAAAAGGGATTGGGTATGTAGCTCAGTAGTAAAACATTTCTTGGTTCAATCACGAATACATCCCCTCGAAAACAATTGGACTCAGAGATGTGTAAACATTTTATAATCACATTATTATCTATCTTCCTACTGATCTGACACAATTAGGAAGTATCCACGGTCATTAAGTGCTGAGCAAAAAATAAAAATCTGTGATGTTTATGCTAACTAGTGCCCTTGTAGTAATAATTGTGTAGTTGATAGTAAAGACTCAGCTGACACCACCCATGGTACATTGAGAGTAATCAACAAATAGTTGCTGAGTAACTGAGTGGATAAATGAATGTACAAAAAGGGGAGCAAAAGGATAGGTCTCTGAATGGCCTTCAGCACTCCATCTCTTCTCTTCTCAGTCAGGATATACTGAAAATACAACATCCTAGGACAAAAAGAAACAGTGTGGAACAGTCTGGATTTCACTCACATCCCTCCTAGAACAGGATGCCCTGCAATGCTTCATCATGAGGTAACAGTTGCCCTGGGGTGTCACACCCAGAATGGAATGCTTTTGGGGTCTCTCAACTATGGTGCAAAGAAGAACATGCACAGACAAGACTTCATCCACCATGCACAGCTTTCCAGTATTTGAAGGGCAGGCTCTCCATGTATCCTTAGGCTTCTGTTTCTGTTTATTCTCACTGTCTATCAGAATTTGCTTTGTCTGATGTCTTATGCAAATGATACCTAATTTGACTCAAACTCTGGTAGTGAGGTTTGTGCAAAATCTTCTAAACGTTCTAAAAGTCTTAACAGCAACTGGTAGAGTGTTTCGAGTCATCCTACAGGATTGATTCATTGCATGGTATTCTGCTGAACAAGATGGCTCTGAAAAAATTTTTAAAATAAATCTCTTCCCATAATACTATAAAAAGATTCTACATGCTGAAATAAAAATAAGATATAGCTTCTATCCAATAAATTATTTTTACAGATGCATTATTTTGAGGAAGGAAGAACGTTTTATATGAAAATGCAAAGCTAGAAAGTCTGGGTAACATATCAGTTTCTTTTAGACAATGGCCTTAAAAAATACAAATTCTGCTTGAAGAATATGTGGAACTCTAGAATTCAATGTGAAGAAAAAAAAAACAGGTGAGTACAGAAGACATGGAAAAATATAGGCATATTTATTTTAGCTCAACTGTCAGTATAATATCAAACCAGGATTGAGATATTTTACCTATTTATTTACTTATAGTATTCCAAAAAAATTCTTATCTTTTCCATAAATAAAACCAACAACAACAATAATATTGTGTGGGCATATGACTATATGATGGTTTTCCCTGATAAACATCCCTTCAGTTAGGAAATTCCACTTCCACAATTCTACCTCCATACCTCAAGAATTGGTATTTGACCCATGCCCAACCAATCTATGGAAGACCATTTCTTTGACAACATAAATTGTTCCACCTGTGAGCAAAATCTTCACAGTGGATTAAATATGGATATATCTTAATAAACAGCAATTAAATATAATATTTGTTTTTCTACCAAGTGGTTTAGCTTCAAGAATATGAGAATTTGGCTTTATCCTCTCTGACATTTGGAAAGACATTCAGTTGTTGGGGAGAAAAGGGGGAGGAAAGAAAAGGAAGAAAGAAAGGAGGAAGAAGAAAATAGTGGAAGAAGACAGAAAGGGAGAGAATGGACAGATATATCTTGCTGTACTGCCTATGTCTCAACTCTTTTCCTTGGCCTTTGATTCCAATGAGCAAAACCAAACTGATTGCTTCTCAGCTCTATGACCCAGTATGGTCCCTTTATGCTTAAGGGAATTTAGGCTGAGTTTATTTCACTTGCAACTGAAAGAAAACAACAAGTGCAGCTACTGGGTAAATTTATTCATCTCTGGGGTAACCATCTTCTCATTTTTTGCTCTTCCAGACTTCCAAACTTGTAGATTTTCTACATAAATATCCTCTTTTTAAATATTTAGCACAGTTTCTGTTTACCTCTCTGGATTCCAAATGATGTAATATCTGCCTGGGGCTTTGGAAATAAGTCTTGAAAACATATATATTAGACTCATCATATAGATGGTAAATAAAACTATAAGATGGGTGAACTTCATGGAAGATAAGGTTCAGAAGGAAATATTCCAAATTAAGGTGATCTGGTTTATGGAGTGCAGATTTACTTTAATCTTGAATATAAGTTAACTTTGCCTAAAGTATATCACACAGAGTAGGTACAAATGTTTGATAAAAAAAATGAATCTAATGAACTTAGTCAGAAATTATTATCTGAAAGTGGCATTGTCCATTAAAGAAGAAAGCACAAGGACTTAGTAAGACTGAGACTGAGTTCCTTTATCTGGTTACAATGATGATCTCATGCCACCTACAATATCTCCTTGAACCTTACTATTTATCTGCAAAAAGTTATAAGAATACTTTCATAAGCTGTTTTGACATAATGCAGGTGACATGATTATGAAAAGAGTCAACCTCATAATAATGATCACTACAAAGCAGCTATGACTATTGTCAATGATATTACAAACATGAAAAGACTAGCAATAGACTGATCTAATACAATGCTTTCTCTATATATTATGCATAAAATATATAGATGTAACACATATATATATATATATATATAATATGCTTTAGTTTATAATTTAATAAATATAATAACATAATATATAATAAATATAATAACATAGAACATAAAAACAAAAATCTTTGGGATAAACCAAGTTTGTTGCCAAATGAAGTTTTTGATTTCTGCCTCTGGTATTATCCCTGCATATTTTATAGTTCTCTCCTGTTTGTTCTTTGTATCCATTTACTCCAAGGTACTATACAAAGAAGCTAATTGTTTGTGTTAAAATTCTCCTGCCAATCCTGGCTCTGAAGCTTTAGCCACTGGAACCTAATACAGCATTTGGATCTCGTCAGATACAGAATTACATGGCCTATTAATTTCAGAGACCTGGCTCTGTGAACTGGCATGTTAGTGGTAGAAAGAGATTCTAACAAAATATTTACCTCATTTAATATGCCTGAAAGACTGATCTTCCTTCCTTGACAAGGACACTATCACCAGCTCCCTCATGATTTGCTGGTCACTTCTAAATTTTATACCTGGATGACACACACCTGCAAAGTTGTCACATTGAATTTGACTTTTTATTAATAGTCTGATTAAATAACCCCAGATAAAATCTTTTCTTGGACACAAGTCCTAAATAAACAAATTTAAATTTAACTGCCAACTTCCACATCTATGCTCAAAGAGAAAAGCAAACACAAGATTGATGCTCAATCATTAACACCACATGCCACTGAAACCAACTCAGACCATCTAAATTTGGAACTTTCTAAATCTTACTGAGCAAAACTAAATATGATTCAAATTAGCAAATACTTGTTTTATTTCATTTCTTATCTGTTCTATTATAACCTTTTTTCTTGGTTTAGCACTTTAAGCCCCTTGAGCAGCCCTAGAAAACTGCAGGCATTTAAGATGGTACAAGCTGCTTTGTACATATTTGTACTCTTTTTGAAATCAGGACTAGTTTCTCTATAACATATCTCACTGATGCAGCTGCAGTCACAAGGCACTCTCAGGAAAAAGTAAGTGTGTGGTTCTGCCACAACTTGTACATGTAAGCAACTAAGCATTGCAGTACAGCCTAAAATCAAATCAAATTTTTTAAAGATTAAAAATACCATACAAGCATTTGTCCCCTAGGAAAATGAGTACAAATTCTCTTCTTTCCTGTTCTCTACTGGCAGGAACCAGCTCAATATTGTATTTCAGCCCTAGCACTTGTAGAACATAATGATGTTACACAAACGATTACTGAATAATCAATGAACTCCCTGAAGTTATTACACCTAACCACCTTATTCCCATATACCTCAAACATGTCACTTGAGAACAGTGTTTGAACTTATCACTTCCTTAGGAGAAAAATCATTTAAGCAGTCATATAAAGTAAATTTGCTTAATAATATTAAAATATGAAAATTTCCCATAGGAAAATCATTAAAATAAATATATTATTTGAGAATAACAATTGTGGAACTAAAAAAATATTCTTCAGAAGAATCTCAAAATTGTCATTACTGAGAAACTCAGAAAAAAAATTCTAAAGCAATATTAAATATTATTTCCATCTCTACTCTCTTTTCCCTATTTCCTCTATCTGAAAATGAATAAAAGGCCCATTCCTTTTCATGTTTATGATACAGATATTAGGAAATGTGAACTGCAGATTTTCTCCATGTGCTTTTCTTTGGGGGAAAACTTTCTAAAAATGTGGCCATGAATACTAAACAACACTTGAATTAGGTAAGGATTACATCTTATAGTAAGCCAGGAAATGGAACGCTTGCTTATGTGCTTAGGCTACCTTCTTCTAAAACCCTTTGCTTAGATTCATATACAGAACCAAAAAAAAAGTGTTTATTATTTCATGTATTCGTCAATCCAAAGGATTGTTCTATGACCTGGTATTATAATCTGAACCCTCTGAATGAGTTTTGCTGGCTGCAGGGGATGGGGGAGCAGTTCTCTTTTATTTTGCCATCCATTTTCCCCTCTGGCAGGTAAAGCACATAAGACAAGTGGGAGCTCTTACCCCAGCCTGTGAAAATTGTATGTGGCAAGGGTAAATCACCCAACTTGTTTGAGGAAAAAATAATTCCTTCAAATTCCAAAATCTGATAAGTACTTTAGGATTTATGAACTATGGTTTCAGCTAGCATCCCACCCAGACCAGAGCCAAAATGTACCCAGATCTTGAGGAGATCTTGTGATTTTCAGGACCGTACACATTATTACTGACATGGTCACCTAGAACCCTTTATTTACTGCTTGCTTGTTATTTCAAATATTTTCTTCACAGGTTTAACTCACTAAAAATAAGGGAGTTTGAAGGAATTGTAACATACAGTCAACCCATTTAACCCAGATATAATTAAAGAATATATTAACAAAGCCCAGGAAGTTTAGTAGTTAACGTTACATGATACATGTTTATAATTAAACATAGCACAATCAGGGGAGCCTAGGAAGAGATTTTAGATGGTCAGAACAGAAAAAAATAAAAAATAATTATAATAAATACTTCTAAATGGAAGTGTTATAAAGAACTTTCCTAAACTTCAGATCATTATTTCAACCCATATTTAGCATAATACATGTTCAGGAAAATATTGAGTTTGTTAAAATAAATATGTGCTATATAAACCATAAAACAATTATGGTAACCAGATTTGAGGGTGGCCCCCATGAATCATGCTTCCTAGTAGCCACACTCTCATATAATCCCCTTTCCTAGAGTGTACACAGAGTCTCTGACTTGCTTCTAATAAAGATATGGCAAAAGTAAAGAATCACTCTAAAGACTCTTACTAGGATATTCATTCTAAAGACTCAGCAGGCTTCAGAGGTTTGTGGCCACGCTGAGAAAGCACAGGTGGCAAAGAAGGATGGACAACCTGCAAAAACAGCAGGATCTGAAGGTAATCTCCACTAACAGCAATAAGAAGTTTGGGACCTTTGTCCTATAATCACAGAAACTACATATTGTCAACAACCTGAGTGAGGTTGAAAGTGGCTTCTCCCCTCTCTGAGTCTCCAACCAACACCTAGATTGCAGCTTTGAGAAACCCTGGACAAGAGACCCATTCAGGCCATGCCTGGACTTCTGACATACAAATTCTTGAGATGACAAAAGTGTTAATTTCAACTGTTAATTTTGTGGTGATTTCTTATGCAAAAATATCCAATAATACATAAATATTAAAGTGTCCATTGTTGGGGCAACATTCAGTGTTAATATATAAATACAAAAGAAAGCTTTATAAATGTATCCACATTAATCCATCTTCCATAATAGCTAGATGGTTGCTTTGCTTTCTTAAGAAGAAGCACATAAAATAGAACAATCTTTCAGCTGATCTCAAATTTCACTGTAAAAATAGTTTCAGATTTTCACAACAAAAGCAAAAACACACATGTAGCTATCCCATGTTTGTGAATTAGATCATATTAACTTTTATGTACAAATTTCAGTAAACTTAAAAATAAATAGTACCTGCATCATTCTGGTTGTAGTGACATTCAAAGATATCTCTTCAAGGGCTATGGTTGTAGCTCAGTGGTAGAATGCCTGCCTAGCATGTGTGAGGCACTGAGTTCAATGCTTAGCATCACATAAAAATAAATAAATCCTTCAACTAAAGGTATAAAAAATACAATAACCTTTTTTAAAAAAAAAAAAAAAAAAAAGGTGTGTCTTCAGCCATATTATCACTGCATACCCCAGTGGGAATTTCATACTATTTGGAATGGGAAAAGGACCACTTTTGCCACCACTTCTGAATTGCATTTTGATGTTCCATGAGTATTAATAACTGTGAATCAACAATGGGCACTTAAGAACCACTAGCCAATGCCCTACCCTCACTAAGAGAGCTAGCCAGGCTGACATTGCTTATGACTGAAGCAACTCATTGATCTTACAGAAGCCCTGCTGCAAACTGCTTGAATCAGGACATTATATTTATGGAGAGAAGTCTTGAGAATTTCACATGTAGCCTATCTTCCCTGCCAGGTGGTCTGGATGAGAGCTGGGTTCAAACAACAATGATCTAACTCTGTCCTGAACTAAGATGGCCCTCTAGAAACCAAAATAGACAGCCAAGTCAAGCTCTTCTGCTTCATGTTATTATTACCCTTGTAATGAATTCTCAGAAACCTTCTTTTTCATTACCAGCCCACTACTGCAGTGACGCTCAAATGTTTCTAAATTTGTATCATAGTGGTTACTTTTCAAAGAGAGAATCCTTACCCCCTTGTAACTTGATGGAGTCAAACAAATGTGAGTTGAAGGATGCCCCTATGATTCACATTCTAATCCTATATGTTAATATTCTTTTGACTATTTTAATTCAAGTAATAGAGGAAGAAAAAGATTATTTCTTTTAATAATTATAAAAGGGGGTTTCTTAAAGTATGCTTTATAAATGATGACCTTAGATCAATCAAGAATTACCCAATCTCATACAAAATCATCCATTACACACAACCCTATCTGAACAAATCTGAGCAATGTGTTTAAGAACTAGAAAACAATATCATGAATCACATCAGACTGACAGTCTTTTTGTGGTGTGACTACTGATCATGATAGAAATGCTGCGAGCACTAAAAAGCTATGACTTTTTGGATCATGGCCTTTTAAATTGATAATATCTTTGCTGCATGATTTTTTGTGCAGTGGTTAAAGACAAACAAAGAAGCTATTATAATATAAATAAATATCTTGATGTGCAAATGAATTCTCACTAAAATATTTATTTGAAGTTAATTAAATTCCATTATTACATCCATCATTACAAATTATTTCCTGCACTCTAATCACTGGGTTAATTGTTTATTATCTTGCCAAGATGGAAAAATGCAAGTTAAGACACTCTAAAGATTGCTACTTTTGATTTCAATAAGGGTAATGATTTACTTTTATCTTGAACAACTGCTTAGTAAATGAACTAAGTACACCACATTCATAAAAATGGACTCCAATTTATCTGAAATAAGTGCTTACAGAAGCTAGAAGAATTTGGATGTATAAATATTTCCAGAACGAATATAGAAAATACCGCATTATGCAGAATTATTGTGATTACATTTGTGTCATTCTCCTACAGATAAACCTTGAAGGAAAAGGTAAAGGAGGCACTAGAGGCAACATTCCATCACATTATTGGACAGTGAAGAGAAGACAATGTATTTCCTGTTCATCTACCTCATTAATGACCTTTACCTTCCATTCCTCTCCATTAGTTAATCTGCAAAATTACGTCTAGTAATATAAGATATTTTAAACATCCACTTGCAAAAAAAACAGGCCAAGATTGGGCAAGTATGTCATTAGTAATATTTTCTTCATACAATCAGTAGATCAAAGAGTCATATATTTTTGCTACCCAATTGTACCAATGATTGTTTACTTTAAAAATAATCTGCCGGGGCTGGGGATGTGGCTCAAGTGGTGGCGCGCTCGCCTGGCATGCGTGTGGCCCGGGTTCAATCCTCAGCGCCACATGCAAACAAAGATGTTGTATCCACCGATAACTGAAAAATAAATACTAAAAACTCTCTCTCTCTCTCTCTCTCTCTCTCTCTCTCTCTCTCACTCTCTCTTTAAAAAAAATAATAATCTGCCAAATCATCCACCAAATACTCATTTGTTCTCAAAGAATTTAAAAAATAAATCTGGAAGATAGTCCTAACAACAACAACAACAAAAAACCCCATTAAGAATAGAGGCTTAGGCAACCCCCCCAAAAAAAAATGCCGAATATTTTCTTTAATATAAGGAGGTTGATTCATAGTGGGATAGGGAGCAGGAGCATGGGAGGAATAGACGAATTCTAGACAGGGCAGAGGAGTTGGAAGGGAAGGGAGGGGACATAGGGTTATTAATGACGGTGGAATGTGATGATCATTATTATCCAAAGTACAGGTATGAAGACACAAATTGGTGTGAATATACTGTATATACAACCAAATATAAGAAAAAATGTGCTTTATATGTGTAATAAGAATGGTAATGCATTCCACTGTCATATATAAATAAAAAATAAATTAAAAAAAAAGAATAGAGGCTTAGGGCTGGGGTTGTTGCTTAGTGGTAGAGCACTTGCCTTACAGGTGTGGAGCACTGGTTTCAATCCTTAGCACCACATAAATAAATAAAATAAAGGTATTGTGTCAATATACAACTAAAAATAAAAAATAAAAAAAAAGAATAGAGGCTTCATGATCATATTCATTTACATATATACATGACCTAACCCAGTGTCTTGAACATATTCTAGAGATAAGAAATTATTCTAGGCAAGCTTAACTCAACATGTATTAACAAATGTATACCTTAATTATTATAGGTTAAGATGAAGACAAATACACCAATTTCTTTTATGTATTGACTATGTATTTTCTAATGTGTTCCCTGAAAATAATTTAAAAAGAAAAGACAAAGGAATATACATCTCCCTATGAGATTAAAATCAGACATTAAATCAATGCCATAACACTGAAATAGATAATGGATGCAAAAATGTGAAAGTCTGTAGGTATGCCCCAGTGTAACAGCATCAAGAGAATTCATTATTTATAAATAATTGGGTTCTTCTTTTTCTTCTTTTTTTTTTTTTTTTTTGGTACCAGGAATTGAATCCAGGAGTGTTTAACCACTGAGCAACATCCCCAACACTTTTTATTTTTTATTTTGAGACATGGCCCTGCTAAGTTGCTTAGGGCCTCACTAAGTTGCTTGCTGAGGCTAGCCTCAAACTTGAGATCCTCCTGCTTCAGCCTCATAAACTGCTGGGATTACAAGTGAGTGCCACCATGCTTGGCAATAATTGGGGTTCTTGTTTGTTAATATTATTATAATGTTTATTCCCAGTTTTATTGAAGTATAATTTATAAAAATTGTACATATTTATAATGCATAGGATATTTTGATACACATTGTGAAATGATTGTTACAATCAAGCTAATTAACATTTTCATATATTTAGCTAGATCAAGTAGTTACATTTTATAATAGAAAAGAAAATTTTAAAAGGAAAACACATTCACTGAGGTCTTACTATGTATACTGTGTATGCTTATTTTTCCATGTAAATTTTTGCCACATTTCCACTAATTAGAAAACTCCCAAGACTTTTTTTTAATTTTTTTTTTAGAAATTAATGGGCCTTTATTTTGTGAATTTATTTATATGCAGTGCTGAGAATCCAACCCAGTGCTTCACATATGGTAGGCAAACGCTCTATCACAGAGCAACAAACACAGTTCCCCAAGACATTTTTGGTTTCAACAAATCACATCAATAGACTTTAAATGCACGAGAGTCTTAATATATTTAAATAGCTTGTTCAATTTATAAAATGTTTTCATGAAAAAACATATACTTATCATTGCTCTATATTCTACCCTAAAATGGAGGGTTATGTAATTAAAAATTAATGAGGTGAATTTTCTTTTGTTCTTTCTGTATAGTAATTTTACTACTTTATAAAAGTGAATTGTTCCTATAATAACTGCATTCAATATTTTTATTTATTTTTATTTCCACTTAATTATACTATTGAATTTTTAAAGTACACACTGTTTTTGTTTAATAATTTCAATGAAAAACCAGACTCAATGTGAATCAATTATGATTCAATTCATGATGATGTTTGCTTAAGGCTGCTCTGTGTCCAAATGCTCAAAGATAACAATTATGATAATCAATTACTAAGTCTGGTGTATAATAAGAGGAAAATGAACAGAAACTTTATAAAGTTAGGAAGAGACTCAAGTATCCTGAACATGCAAATGTTAAGAGTATTTAGATTTTTAGTAACTATAAAGAGAAAACTGATAGCAGAATGTGAAAAACAAGTAAAATTATATAATACCATTTCTGCAAGGAGAATTATAAGAATAAGAATTATAAGAATATGCACCAGTATTTCCTAGGAGAGTTTTAAATTGCTAGGCATTTTAAAAAGATGAGTAAAATATGATAATAAGAGTAACTCTTAGCACTTATTTTTTTAACACAATTGGAAAACTTCAACTGTTACATTATATTTGTGAAAATATGTATAATGTGAAAGTATTGACTTGTCTTAAAACAATGAACTACAAAGAACATCAAGGTAAAAATGGACCAAGGTATACAAGGCTTTTGGAAATTCTGGAGTGTGCATCTCAGCAAAGACTTCAAACATAAAGTCAGTCATGGAGTGACCATAACCAGAATCTTTTTTTTTTCACTTTTAAATATTCTAATCAGATTTTCGTTCTTTGTATTCCATTTGAAAAGTCTTGATAAAATAGCTCTATCTGAAACATATTTTTAAGAATCTATATCATTTAAGTTTTTTTTCAGTTTTACAGGATGTCTCTTTTCATACAATAAAAAATTGCACCGTCACTAATACTTCACAAGTTAGTCTTACCTTCTTCCAACTGTAATCAAAATTGTGGAAAACACTAGTATAGCAACAGCCTCATCAAAGACTGTTATCATCCCTCTTAAATCAGGCTCTTAATTTTTTAGTCTTTTAACAAAATGTCTGCCAAGATAAGCACAAAGTCCATACAAAATAATTAAAAATGTAAAATCATAGAATTTCAAATAATACAGAATAATAGGTTACTAACATAACTCGTTACATTCCCCCTGATCTTCACTTTCCATCATCTTTTAAAACCTATTCTGGGTTAAATATCAGATTAAACACAAATTGAACACTTCCCTTTTCTCTTCCAAAAGTATAAAATTAATAGAAAACGTTCCATGTTTGAAAAAAAATCCAAGTAAGCAAATTTTTATGAATGAGAAAGAAATAGGGAATCCAGAAGAGAAAACAGGAACTAAAATCCATAACCCACAGACAAGAAGGGACTGTAGGTATCAAGAATAAGGTTGTCACAAATATGTCCCACTTTGAACCTCAGGGCAGAAACAAGTATCCCATGTGAAACCAGGAGTTAAATATAGTTTCTATCATGAATAAGGATAGGAATAGAGTCTTTACTCATCTACCTAACAAAAATAAGTGTTTCCCTGTGGCGAGGATGCAGGTACAGATTTACTTAGTGAATCTGGTTTGAAATACGCTTATATTTATTTCATGGAGTATGGTAGAAGAGACAAGATCTCATAACTATACAATAAGCAAAATTCATGAGTTGAAGCCTTGACATAAACTGAGGTTGCACACCCAAAGATGCAAATGAATTGGCAGACTCAAATTAGCTCACTGGGAGGTTATATGCTATGGTTTGGATATATGTCTTCTAAAGGTTTATGTGTAAAGCCCAGATCATCAGCATAGTGCTATTGGAAGGTTGTTAATTTTTTTAGGAGATGGGGCCTAATGGTTAGCCTTTGATCACTTTGATTCCCCTTGAAGAGAATTGTGAGACCCTACTCTGAATTATTTTTCTTTCAGTTCCTGACCATGAAGTACGTGATTTTGCTACACCACATGATCTCACCCTGTGCTTGCACCATTTGCCCAAAACAATGGGGCCACTGATCATGGACTAAAACTTCTTGAACTATAAACCAGAATAAACCTTTTCTCTTTATAAGCTGATTATCTCAAGTAATAGTGGTGAAAACTAACACAGTACAAAAAAGAAAATCTTTCTCAGAAGATAATCCTGGGAGAAGATTTGCAAATTATGAGCCAGTTTGATGCTGAGAAGATAGTGTTAATAAGTGCAAAAATAAGAATTAATTTTGTTATGTTAGCTATACTAAAGAATAATTTAAAAAGAATTTTGACTTCTGCTTCTGGCCAAAATTAAATAACAGGCACTAAATTTAGCATCATGCCAGAAGTAAACAATCATAAAAAATAATAAAAATATGTGAATCAATGATTTTCAAGATCCTGGATATTTCCAATAAAAGACAGTAATTCTTGAGATATAGAAAAAAATAAGGTGAGTCCTGCAAAAGTTTTATTTTTCCAGGGCTTTCATTATGAAGGGAAACTCATGCAGACTCAGAAAGATTTGCTTAATTAGGGGATACTGCTGACAGTCTGTAGAAGTCAAAATAGCTAGAGTTTACAAGATGGAGAATCAAAAAGGAGGGAGATGCACAGTTAGAGGAGAACTCTAGAAATTTGTTAGGCCTCACAGTTAGCCAGCTTTTCATTGCTATGGCCAAAATACCTGAAAAGAACTTAGAGAAAGAAAAGTTTATTTTGCCTCATGGTTTCAGAGATTCAGTCCATGGTGGGCAGACTCCATTGCTCTGGGCCTGAGGTGAGGCTGAATAACATGTAAGAGGGGTATGGTAAAGGAAAGTTACACAGGTCATGGCCACCAAGAAGCAGACAGATGGAGAAGCCAGAGGTCCAAGATAAAGAATCCCAAAGGTACACTCCCAGTGACACACTTCCTCTACCTACTCCCCACCTGCCTACAGTTACTACCACAATAGTCCATTCAAACTAGAATGAACCACAGTTAATACTCTTACAACCTAATTGTTTTACCTCTGAATATTCCTACATTAATATAGGAACTTGGGTTGGGGTACCGCATTCCAGACTTAAAGTCTCCCTGAACTATTCATCAGAATATTAATCAGGCCATGTATATATGGTTAATACCAAGAAAAGGAGAAAGAGTTATGCAAGAATTAGAGGGAATATTAGGGACTCACAGAAGAGACAGTATCTGTTCCTATCAGCACCACTTGGAAATCTCATAATTCACGGAATACTGGGTAGAGTACACAAAGGGTCTTGTTTCATGTAGAGAATAATTAACCCCAGTAAAAACAAGTCTCTTATTTCCCTTACAAAGGAAAGCCCCCAAAATACCAAACTTAACTGTATCTCATAACAAATCTCAAGAATATTTATATAGGAATGTAAAAATATGCAACACTCAAGAAGGTAAAGTTTACAGTGTCTTATATTTAATTTAAAAAATTACCAGGCATGCAAAGAAACAAGAAACCACAACCCATACTTAAAAGAAAGATCAATAAATCAAAACAAATGTAGAACTGAAAAACATGTAATTAGCAAGAAAGACATTAAAACTGATCATAGGTTTAAATCTAACCATATATTTAATCACATAACATGTAAATTACCTAAACACACTAATTTAAAGGTAGTGATTAACAGATTAGATAAAAAAAAAACATAAGACTCAACTACATACTGCCTAAAAGAAACACACTTTAAAGATAACAATAAATTAAAAGAAAAAATATACTAAAGTATATCAGAATTATATGTTCCTTTACTAATCAAATTCAACTTGAATGGCTATACGAATGTCAGAAAAAGGTATTTCAGAATAAAAGTTATTATCAAGTTTAAAGAATACAATTTCATAATGATAAAGGGTCAGTTCAGCAGGATGATACAAAGTCAGTAATGTTTATGCACTCAGTAACAATTCAAAATACCTGAAGCAAACAAAAAAATGACAGATTGCAAAGAGAAAAAAGAAAAATCTACAATTTAAATCAGATTTCAATACTCTGTTTTCAGTAATTGACAGAAGAATGGACAGGTAATCAGACCAAAATATCACCACTGGATTTGGTAAGATAAAGGTCATTAAAGCAATTGAAGGAGAATGGTAGACAGCAACCAAGCTAAAGTTGTTTGAGAAGATAATGGAAAGTCACCACATGGTAACACTGAATGAAGAAGGGCTGCTACAAAGAGATGCTATACAGGGGAGCTAAGAAATTAGTTGAACAAAGGTCAATGTGAGGCCAAAAACTTTCTTTGCTTTTTTGAGATACAAAAACTAGAACAAATATATACAAGTAAAGGGAAGTTTAGTTTCAAGTGGAAAAAATTAAGTACCAGACAGAAGAAAATTACAAGAGACAACTTTATAAGAACAAGAGGAAAGAAGTCAGTAAAAGGAGGATTATGTAACTCATATATTTGAAACTTAAATACACACGTCTAAATAATTCATAATCTAAAGAATAAATCATAATAAAAATTATAAAGAACATTAAATTAAGCAAAAATCTTAGAGGTACTAAAGATAAAGATTTGGGTAAGGGAACTAAAATGGTATCAAAAGGATATTTGTAATCTTAAATTACATATTAAAAATTTTAAAGGCTAGCTACTAATTAAGAAGAAATCTACTTGGAAATTAAAAAATAGAAAGGAAGCACTCTGTAAGTTTATTACTATATCTGGACTATTTAAGAACATAAGACATAAAGTTTTCTTGACAATCTTGTCCACCAGATAGCAGATCAATGCTTAAAAGCCAAACCTGCAAAGCACTAGGAGAGACACACTGGAAATACGTTGCCATTTGTATTTGCAAAACAAACTAGAACAAATATGTCACTTCTATTTCCTACCAAAGGCAAATAGAAATATATAAGATCAATGAAACAATGAATTCTTGTATAAAAATCACTAAACCATACATTCAATATCTCAAAAATGCAAACATAAGCCACTAAATATTTTTGAAGGCCTCTATTTGGGACTACATGCTATTGACATATGTTCAGACACTGAAGTCACAGAAATTAATCATACTCATTTCTATTTCTATAATAAGATGACATCACATTATTTTCTAATCTTTTCCCTTTAGATTAAAAATATAATCTGCATTAACCTCAAGAAAAATTAATTCCTAGTAAAAAGCTATAAAGAAAGATTATAGCAACATGGAATGTATTGAATTGTTGATCATTTTGAAACACTGGATAGTTAATTTTATAATAAATAATATATGAGACTTTCTCCCAAGTCAGAATTTGTTAAAAAATAAAGTTATTCTTGTCATTTAGGCTATCAAGCAGCATCCTTTTATGTTTTTTAAATTCTTGGTGAGAGCACATTTGTTATTAACCATGGCTAGAAAGAGAATCTCTTTGCTACTTAGAAGGTTATACATTACTTTACAGAAAAAGATTCATACAACAGGACAATAAGGGGTTTATCAAATTCAAACACTCATTCATTTTGCTGATTAAAAAACAAAACACACACATATAACTGAGACCAATGATTTTTTTTGAGGACATGAGACAGAAGAATACATCATCGCTTTCTAAAAACACTCATTTCTGCTGGGCCCAGGCAAATAAAGCAACATTTACAAGTCAGTGTGGTCTAGGTTATGAGGAAGGCATGCACTTGATACTCTAGCAGAGGAGGTTAAAAATGTAAAAATCAGAACAATGTTCAGGGCAGATAAACAGGTGGGGAAAAAAGAATTCTATTCAAAGGAAAAGTTCTACATAAAGATGATAGCATATTAGAAATATCTCATTGTACCACAAAATATTTTTTCACTGTGCAAATATAACATTATCACAGATGTATGATGCCCAGCCCAGCTTGAGAATATTAAAAGGTAATTTATGAAATGGGGAAGATCCTTGAGGAAGTGAGGGACATTAAGAATCCATGTTTGATTTGAAAATTTAGACTCAGAGAAGCAACAAGGCATTTCTTTCTATTTAGTTGTGATGGAAGAACACACAATGTATTTAACCAGAAAGAACACACATATGTATTTAACCAACACTTCTAAAGTAGTCATTAAGTACCCAGCACTCTTCCTAGAATCTCACAAACATCAATAATGTTTTTAACAACCCTATGAGATAAACTCCAGAACTTGTGATTTTTACTACAAGATGATTGATTTTCATAGAGAAGGTTAAATCATAGAAATTATTTAAGGCATATTTTTAAATAATTTTAACACAATAAATAATTTCATGTCGGTGATTAGTATAGGAAACTGAAAAAAGAAAAATTAATAAAAAGAAAAAGAAGTGAATGTTTTAAAGAGGAGAAAATGAAGCAGCATATAAAATGAAGCACCTAAAAAAGGCAGGAGTGAGTGAATGTATGGGAATCCAAAACATGTTATTAAATTTTATCCAAATATTGCTCCCATCTTGTCCCTTTCTCTCCCCACCATTTTCTATTACTCAAATTCAAAACCAGAGATCGAAAATCTTAACAAGTGGGGAAGGGCTGGAGTTGTGGCAAAGCAGTAGAGCGCTCGCCTAGCATGTGTGAGGAGCTGGGTTCGATCCTCAGCATAAGAATAAATAAATAAATAAAGGTATTGTGCCAGCTACAACTAAAAGCATTTTTTTTTTAAATCTTAACAAGCAGACAAAGGAATCTATTGTATTTCCAGTCCAACGTACAAGCATAGGCAAACAAGAGATTTAAAAAAAAAAAAAAAAAAAAAACCCTGAGAGAAAAAGGTAGGCCACCATGAGGTAGAATTTTACTTCCTATGGAATTATATTATAAAAAATTACTGCAACAAAAATGTCAAAACCTTACATACAGGATCAGTGAAGAATGTAGAAAGAGATTCCTAAAAGAAAATGCTAACACCCAATGTAACAGATTCCTAATTAGTCACACGAGTGAAAAAAGCAAATAAAAATGATACATGTATTACAATTTTATTTCAGTGCTCTGAATATGGTGGCTAGCATGGGACAAAAATGTATAGAAATTTATAGATTTTTGTTTCTAATGATTTCAAATGGCAAAATTCACTTTAGATAATCTGAATCTACATGTAGTCAAGTAGCACATGCCCAGAAGGTTGGAAGCATAAAAGTCATGCAAGTCTGAAACTTAAGAACATTTATTCCTACTGGTATGTAAAGATTACTGATGTAAGATTAGTATCAGCCAGTCCAACAAAGCAAAGTACCTATAGTTGAAACAATACTTCTCCAAGTCCAGTGAAGAGCAGATCACTGCTGTTAATTTCCACTGGTCAATTGGCCTTACAAATACATTCAGTCTGTGTAAGGTACCATGGAAGATCTCTAGTGGTTTATGTGTGAAACCAATATTAAAGCTAACATGAAGCTGTTCTTTATCATTTCTTACTGTGAAGTTCCACATTATGAGTACTGAACCAGAAATCTCATTACTTTAATAGCAGCAGAGCAAGGATAATATACAATGCAGGAGAAGTTTTATAAACAGTGATCTCCCCCAAATATTGTACTTCATACATACAAGCCTCAACCTTTAACTATACAACCCTAGTTGATGAAGGTGTCTTGGGTACATTCTGTGTTCTTTGTTACAAGAAAAGGCATTTCCTACTGTCAGAAGTTTATAAGCTCATGAGAAAAAAAGAACATGCATCAAAGAGCTAAAAAGTAAATAATAAAATGATGACATTTCAAAAAGTAAATGCAATTATAAGATCAGAAAACTCGATATATACAATAAAAGTTTGCAAAGTGTTTCATAAAAGAAGATGAAAAAGGTCCTCCCAAATATTGCTGAATGACTGTCTAAATGTAGAAAGAAAGAAAGAGAAAAGGAAGCAAGGGAGGTTAATCTGAAGGTTAAATGCAAAAGTCAATCTATTATCCCAACTACTTCGTATTTTGCTTATTTTCTTAAGTTGTTTATATCAGGCCACCAATACCAATGTGTCTTACTTTATACATAAATATAGACTTGAAATTTTTATTTTAAATATATATTTAAACTCATTTCTATTATCCTTATTAAGGTTGTGTGTCTACGCAATATTTCTATTTACAAAACCATACTAATCAAAGTTAAAGAACTCTCCCAAGATAACACAGTCATATTAGGCAGGATGATTCTAGAACTTCATCCTTGACTACAGTATACCCTTTGAGACAACTGATATTCCCACACACAGCCAAGTAGCATATGCCTAGAAATCAGGAATTTAATGCCAAAAATCATATTATGCAAAATCAGAACTTAAGAAATTTACCTAAATGTATACTTAAGTAAATAAATAATTACCTAACTACATATATGTAACTAAAACTGGGCTCTATTGTATGCAAACAAATTGATTCGTCCATTATATTTAAGGTATAATCATAATTGAGCTTTAAATTGCCACAGTACCTGAAGGATTTACCGTTAATTTGGATTATGATTGAGATTTTCATTTTTTAAAGAATATAGTTTCTTGTTTGCTTTTTTCAAAATTTATCTGATTTTCATTTTTTCATGTTAATATGACTTAAAATAATAGTAAAAAGAAAAAATGATGTCAAAAAAAGTATATAAAATTAATAGAATTCAATTTTAAATTATGCACAATAAATTCTCTTTAACTTTTTAAAGTATAACATGCTTACATAAACATTATATACTCATAGGTTAAGTCCTTCTTTTTATAAGAAAGTTTTACGACTTTCTTATATGTTTTTGTCTCTTTGATTTTACATATACATTTTAGAATCACCATTTCAATTTCCACCAAAACAGAAAAAGAAAAAACAATATCACAAATTTTTGCCTGAAACCATTTTAAGTATATACATCTGCTTTGTTTCAATAAAGTTTCCCTTATCCTTCACAGCATTCTTATTGATCCTAGGTATTTGCTTTTATAAATGGCATCTATTTTTTGAATTTTATTTTATTATTGGTATATTTCATTTTTAGCTTATAGTGTTGGTAAGCTTTATTTTATTATTGATATATTGAAGTGATGTTTTAACATTGACCTTATTATATCTATAACTTCAACAAAGTTCACTTACTGATTTTTTGTTTAATATTTATTGTTGGTTGTTCAAAACATTACATAGTTCTTGATATATCATATTTCACACTTTGATTCAAGTGGGATATGAACTCCCATTTTTACCCCGTATACAGATTGCAGAATCACATCAGTTACACATCCACTGATTTACATATTGCCATACTAGTGTCTGTTGTATTCTGCTGCCTTTCCTATCCTCTACTATCCCCCCTCCCCACCTCCCCTCTTCTCTCTCTACCCCCGCTACTGTAATTCATTTCTCCCCCTTGTATTTTTTTCCCTTTCCCCTCACTTCCTCTTGTATGTAATTTTGTATACCCCTGAGGGTCTCCTTCCATTTACATGCAATTTCCCTTCTCTCTCCCTTTCCCTCCCACCTCTCATCCCTGTTTAATGTTAATCTTCTTCTCATGCTCTTCCTCCCTACTCTGTTCTTAGTTTCTCTCCTTATATCAAAGAAGACATTTGGCATTTGTTTTTAAGGGATTGGCTAGCTTCACTTAGCATAATGTGCTCTAATGCCATCCATTTCCCTGCAAATTCTATGATTTTATCATTTTTTAATGCAGAGTAATACTCCATTGTGTATAAATGCCACATTTTTTAAATCTATTCATCTATTGAAGGGCATCTAGGTTGGTTCCACAGTCTTGCTATTGTGAATTGTGCTGCTATAAACATCGATGTAGCAGCGTCCCTGTAGTATGCTCTTTTTAGGTCTTTAGGGAATAGACCGAGAAGGGGAATAGCTGGGTCAAATGGTGGTTCCATTCCCAGCGTTCCAAGAAATCTCCATACTGCTTTCCAAATTGGCCGCACCAATTTGCAGTCCCACCAGCAATGTACAAATGTACCCTTTTCCCCACATCCTCGCCAGCACTTGTTGTTGTTTGACTTCATAATGGCTGCCAATCTTACTGGAGTGAGATGGTATCTTAGGGTGGTTTTGATTTGCATTTCTCTGACTGCTAGAGATGGTGAGCATTTTTTCATGTACTTGTTGATTGATTGTATGTCCTCCTCTGAGAAATATCTGTTCAGGTCCTTGGCCCATTTATTGATTGGGTTATTTGTTATATTATTGTCTAATTTTTTGAGTTCTTTGTATACTCTGGATATTAGGGCTCTGTCTGAAGTGTGAGGAGTAAAGATTTGTTCCCAGAATGTAGGCTCCCTATTTACCTCTCTTATTGTTTCTTTTGCTGAGAAAAAACTTTTTTAGTAACTCTTGTGCTATGGGTGTCCTATTGAGGAATTTGGAGCTCGACCCCACAGTATGTAGATCATAGCCAACTTTTTCTTCTATCAGATGCTGTGTCTCTGATTTGATATCAAGCTCCTTGATCCACTTTGAGTTAACTTTTGTGCATGGCGAGAGAAAAGGATTCAGTTTCATTTTGTTGCATATGGATTTCCAGTTTTCCCAGCACCATTTGTTGAAGATGCTATCCTTCCTCCATTGCATGCTTTTAGCCCCTTTATCAAATATAAGATAGTTGTAGTTTTGTGGATTGGTTTCTGTGTCCTCTATTCTGTACCATTGGTCCACCCGCCTGTTTTGGTACCAGTATCATGCTGTTTTTGTTACTATTGCTCTGTAGTATAGTTTGAAGTCTGGTATCCCTATACCACCTGATTCACACTTCCTGCTTAGCATTGTTTTTGCTATTCTGAGTCTTTTATTTTTCCATATGAATTTCATGATTGCTTTATCTATTTCCACAAGAAATGCCATTTTAATTTTGATTGGCATTGCATTAAACCTATAGAGAACTTTTGGTAATATCACCATTTTGATAATGTTAGCTCTGCCTATCCATGAACAGGGTATATTTCTCCATCTTCTAAGATCTTCTTCTATTTCTCTCTTTAGAGTTCTGTAGTTTTCATTGTATAAGTCTTTCACCTCTTTTGTTAGGTTGATTCCCAAGTATTTTATTTTTTTTGAGGATATTGTGAATGGGGTGGTTGTCCTCATTTCCATTTCAGAGGATTTGTCACTGATATACAGGAATGCCTTTGATTTATGCATGTTGATTTTATATCCTGCCACTTTGCTGAATTCATTTATTAGCTCTAATAGTTTCTTTGTAGTACCCTTTTGGGTCTGCTAGGTATAGAATCATGTCATCTGCAAATAGTTATAATTTGAGTTCTTCTTTTCCTATTTTTATGCCTTTAATTTCTTTCATCTGTCTAATTGCTCTGGCCAGTGTTTCAAGATCTATGTTGAACAGAAGTGGTGAGAGAGGGCATCCCTGTCTTGTTCCAGATTTTAGAGGGAATGCCTTCAGTTTTTCTCCATTCAGAATGATGGAGAGTTTTGAACATAAAGGGATGCTGTACTTTGTCGAATGCTTTTTCTGCATCTATCCAGATGATCATATGGTTCTTATTTTTAAGCCTATTGATGTGGTGAATAACATTTATTGATTTCCATATATTGAACCAGCCTTGCATCCCAGGGATAAATCCTACCTGATCATGGTGCACAATTTTTTTGATATGTTTTTGTATCCGATTTGCCAGAATTTTATTGAGGATTTTTGCATCTAGGTTCATTAGAGATATTGGTCTGTAGTTTTCTTTCTTTGAAGTATCTTTGTCTGGTTTAGGAATCAGGGTGATGTTGGCCTCGTAGAATGAATTTGGAAGTTCTCCCTCTTTTTCTATTTCCTGAAATAGCTTGAAAAGTATTGGTATTAGTTCCTCTTTAAAGGTTTTGTAAAACTCTGCTGTATACCCATCCGGTCCTGGGCTTTTCTTAGTTGGTAGTCTTTTGATGGTTTCTTCTATTTCTTCAATTGATATTGGTCTGTTCAGGTTGTCTATATCCTCCTGACTCAATCTGTGCAGATCATATGACTTAAGAAACTTATCGATGCCTTCACTATCTTCTATTTTATTGGAGTATAAGGATTCAAAATAATTTCTGATTATCTTCTGTATTTCTGAAGTGTCTGTTTGATATTGCCTTTTTCATCCCGTATGCCAATAATTTGAGTTCTCTCTTCTTCTTTTCGTTAGCATGGCTAAGGGTCTGTTGATTTTATTTATTTTTTCGAAGAACCAACTTTTAGTTTTGTCAATTTTTTCAATTGTTTCTTTTGTTTCAATTTCATTAATTTCAGCTCTGATTTTAATTACTTCTTGCCTTCTACTTCTTTTGCTGTTGTTTTGCTCTTCTTTTTCTAGAATTTTGAGATGAAGTATTAGATCATTTATTTGTTGGTTTTTTCTTTTTTTAAGGAATGAACTCCAAGCAATGAATTTTCCTCTTAGAACTGCTTTCAATGTGTCCCATAGATTCCGATATGTTGTGTCTGTGTTTTTATTTATCTCTAAGAATTTTTTAATTTCCTCCTTGATGTCTTCTATAACCCATTGATCATTCAGTAACCTATTGTTCATTCTCCAAGTGATGCATGATTTTTCCTTACTTCTTTTATCATTGATTTCAGTTTCATTCCATTATGATCAGATAAGATGCATGGTATTATCTCTACTCCTTTATATTGTCTAAGAGTTGCCCTGTGACATATTATATGATCTATTTTTGAGAAGGATCCATGTGCTGCTGAGAAAAAAGTGTAACTGCTTGATGTTGGGTGGTATATTCTATATATGTCAATTAAGTCTAGGTTATTAATTGTGTTATTGAGTTCTATAGTTTCCTTATTCAACTTTTGTTTGGAAGATCTGTCCAGTGGTGAGAGAGGTGTGTTGAAGTCTCCCATGTTATTGTATGGTGGTCTATTAGACTCTTGAACTTGAGAAGAGTTTGTTTGATGAACATAGCTGCACCATTGTTTGGGGCATATATATTTATGATTGTTACATCTTGTTGGTGTACGGTTCCCTTGAGCAGTATGTAGTGTCCCTCTTTATCCCTTTTGATTAACTTTGGCTTGAAATCTATTTTATTTGATATGAGTATGGACACTCCTGCTTGTTTCTGAAGTCCATATGAGTGATATGATTTTTCCCAACCTTTCACCTTCAGTCTATGTATGTCTTTTCCTATCAAATGTGTCTCCTGAAGGCAGCATATTGTTGGGTCTTGTTTTGTGATCCACTCTACTAGCCTGTGACTCTTAATTGGTGAGTTTAAGCCATTAACATTTAGGGTTATTATTGAGATATGGGTTGTTCTTCCAGCCATATTTGTTTATTTATGTTACTAAACATGGTTTGTTTTTCCTCTTTGATTATTCCCCCCCCTTTTACTGTACTACCTCCCACTGTTGGTTTTCATTGATATTTTCCATTTCCTCTTCCTGTAATATTTTGCCGAGGATGTTTTGAAGAGATGGTTTTCTAGCTGCAAATTCTTTTAACTTTTGTTTATCGTGGAAGGTTTTAATTTCATCTTCCATCCTGAAGCTTAATTTCGCTGGATACACGATTCTTGGTTGAAACACATTTTCTTTCAGTGTTTGAAAAATGTTATTCCAGGATCTTCTAGCTTTCAGAGTCTCTGTTGAAAGATCAGCTGTTATCCTGATTGGTTTACCCCTAAATGTAATCTGCTTCCTTTCTCTTGTAGCTTTTAAAATTCTCTCCTTATTCTGTATATTGGGCATCTTCATTATAATGTGTCTAGGTGTGGATCTCTTATGATTTTGCACATTCGGTGTCCTGTAGGCTTCTAGGATTTAGGATTCTGTCTCATTCTTCAAGTCTGGGAAGTTTTCTCATATTATTTCATTGAATAGATTGCTCATTCCTTTGGTTTGGATCTCTATACCTTCCTGTATCCCAATGACTCTTAAGTTTGGTCTCTTTATGTTATCCCATATTTCTTGGATGTTCTGTTCATGGTTTCTTAACAGTCTTGCTGAGCTGTCTATGTTCTTTTCTCACTTACTGATTTTAACAGCTCAGTTCTGTCTGTTATTATGGAATTCATAAAATCATGTTGTTGGTGAATAATAAGTTTTCTTCCTTTCCAACTATATACCTTTTATTTCCTTTGCTCACCTCATTGTGCTAACACATCTGACAATGTCTGAACAGCAGACAGTGAGCATCACTGCCTCCTTTGCAATCTAAGAATGTCGTCAACATTTGATTTTCAAATATAATGTTTGCTGACACTCTTTTAGCTATTTTTACCAAATCATTTACCAGTAGTAAATGCAAGTGTCTTTACCATGACAGATTTCAAATATTATCAAATGAGCGTGTGCTTATATTGAGATGATCCCAAAATTCCTGCTCCCCACTCCCTTTGCTCTCTAAAAATAGGAAATTATTAAATGATTTCCTGATATTGATCAAACTTCTGTTGTCAAAATCTCAACTTGTATTTCCTTTTTCTAAAAAGAAATATCATGTATTTTTTTTTTTAGTTGGTGCCTGATATTTCCTGCAACCTCTGTGAGCCCCTTTTTGGAGTAGCTATCATGTTTTCAAATCATCTGTCTTTTGCTTACATGCCAGATGTTGTCTATGGAACATTAAAGAGATAATCTCAAGTCTCTGATGACATTTTATTTCCCAGAAAATATTTACTTTTGATTTTTGGAGTTTGCCAAGAATATTAGGAAGCCCATATCATACTGATCTAAGCAGGAATTGATATTATTCAATGCCTGGCTCCTATCCCAAGAAGAAATAGTTCACTCCTATTATAAGTTTACTCTGACAAACCAATACCCCAATCTTGGCAAGTCCTAATTTGAAGTTTTATTTCCCCAGTCATGTAAAATCTGTTAAAATCTCTGATTGGTGTCTCAGTCTTTAGTTCCCTCTTTCAGAACCTAGAAATTTAGAAACACAAGGGAGAAAGTCTCTCTAAACCAAGATTACCATTCTGAGTTTCATTTTTCTGTTGGACTTTGGCCCTATAATTATTTACTATCATACCAGCTCTCTAATGCCTTCAACAATTTTTTTGAGATTTCCTAAGTAAGAGGTTGATATAATTTATGTTGTCCCTCATGTTTATTGGTGATCAGACCTGTGGCTAGATCTCAGGTAAAAAAGAAAAGAAAAAGTTCTCACTGCCTAAATAAGGCTGCCAACAATTTCACTCCAGGAAAAGAAACTATTTTTACTCATATGTAACATTTTTATAGAGAGAAATACTCAATAATCTTTAACTTATTTGCTTAAATTCACTGTCTACTAAAAATGCTTGAAGTAAGCACCTTAAAGTGAGATTAATTATGATAAAAATATATCCACCGAAATGCTAAATCTCTCACACAATATAAATTTATGACCTAAGTAGTACCTTATAAAGATTTAAAAGCATTCTGAAGCATTAATTCTGAATCTCTTATAGACAGCAATGAAATTACAGAAAGATATCATAATGTAATCTCCCAATTTTAAGGGCTTAATGAGTAAGAATGGTAGGAAATACAAGTAAAACAGATACAGCCAAATCCTACTCAACATATTCAGGTGACAGATGAGAGCTGAAAACCAATAAATCAGGCATGATTCCACACTGTCACAGGACTGACAAGAAGGAACAGATACATCAGAGAAGTCAGAACTATAAAATGTTACAGCACTCTCATAAATGCATGTATGGGAAAGGCTGAGGTCTAAAACAATGAGGTGATTGGGAACAAGACGCATAGGTAAAGATAAAACTTGAGCTGAGTTTTGAAAAAGCAAACATTTAGCTGAGAAGACATTCCAGGCCCAAAAGGCATCCAAAACAAACATGCAAGGTGCTGACCTCTGAGGAAACTTAGAAGTATTCTCTGTGATTAAATCAGGCATGACAGTGCCTGGCAGTCACCAGAGACTGTTTCAAGAGGTTAAAATAACTTCAGAAGGAATATGACACATTTTTGTTTTGTTGTGTGTGTTTTAAGAGTAAATCTTCAGAATTCAAATTCATTAACAATTAATTTAGAAAATATTTTAAAAGTAGACATAAAGCATTAGCACAGCATATAAAAATAAAAGACTCAGCCAGGTACAGTAGTGCATATCTGTAATCCCAAAGGTTCAGGAGGCTAAGGCAGGAGGATGGCAAGTTTAAAATCAGCCTCATCAATTTAGCAAGACCCTATCTCAAAATAAAAAAATAAAAAGGGCTGGGAATGTAGTTCAGTGGCTAAGCACTCCTGGGTTCAATCACTGGTACCAAAAATTTTTTAAAATAAATAAAAGACTCAAAACTATATAATATAAAAATATATAAGACTAAACTATATATTTTTCCTTATAGAAACAAATCAAATAAAAAAAGAAGGTAGATTACAGAATAAAATTGAATTATCCTAATATAAGGACTATCAACTTTAGGGACCAGAGTAAAATTTGAATCAAACTTCTTTTCAGGAATAGAACACTAAGAAATTAGCAACAACTCTCCTCTATCACAGGTGGTAAAATAAGAAAAGGAATAGTAAATTTTGAAAGAAAATGTAGTGCTGAATAAGCAACTAGCTAGAAGTTATCTGCTTAAAACAGGGCTGGCATTGTGGCTCATTGATAGAGTGCTTGCCTAATACATGTGGGGCCCTGGGCTCTAGCCTCAGCACCACATAAAAATTAATGAATGGAATAAAGTTATTGTGTCCAACTACAACTAAAAATAAATATTTAAAAAACCCTTATTATCTCACATCTTTCATGGGTCAGGAACTTGGAAGCAGTTTAGCTACAAGGTTCTGGCTGAAGGGTCTTTCCTGAGGTTGCAGTTAAGACTTTGGTCAGTTCTGCTGTCATTTGAAGGTTTTGCTGGAGCTGGAGGATCTGGTCCTAAGAAGGCTCACTCACAGGACTCTCAGCAGGCCTCATGCCCTTGCTGCAGGTGGGCAACAGGCCTCAGTCACTTACTACATAAGTATCTTTAAAAAGTCTACTTGTGCTTCCTTACAATATGGCAGCTGGCTTATCCCAGAATAAGTGATCCATGATCAGAGAGGAAGGCAGATGCCACAGCATCTTTCCCCCAAAATCATACACTTTATTTCTGCCTTATTCTATATTAGAAACTTATTACAAAGTCCAGCTTATACTCAAGGGGAGAAAAAGTAGGCTCCATCTCTTGAAAGGGAAGTCAAAGAATTGGTGGACATATCACCAAATATCATATATACCATAAATATGTTAGTATAACGAATGATGAAAGGTGTCAGGAGTTTTTGCAAAAGACAAAACTATTTTAAAGCCAAACAGTATTTCTACCCTTAAATCAACAACTTTCTGGGAAGTCCACAGATAAGCCTTTAGAAGAGGATTTTCAGCCCTAATGGTACCATTTTTTTTTCTTTCTAACCGTATTTCATAATAATAACAAATCTGTCACAGTAAAAAAGGATTGTGATCTATAAGTTTCTGCACAGTACATGGAGAAAGAGAGGAAGAAACACACTGAACAATAATTGAGGAGCCAATTACATACAATGCACTACTAACAGCCATGAAATTTGGCAGTGTGGAAAAATGTATCATCAGCGTACCAAAGAAAAGTTCTTAGGCCCTAGAGCTTTTCTGTAAGGGGACTTCTTTTCAAAGTAGCCAAGGAATTGGTGTTTCTGTGAGGGGTAGAGGAGTGGTAGAAAAACCAATTTATAATTCAAATAGTTCTTCCTACTGGGACATCATCTACTCCTTTACTAACTGATTTCAACTTCACTAGCATTATTTCAAAAAATAAATGGAGAAAATGAAGCACATTTATTAAGTTTAATTGACCAACTGCTTCCACAACCCCCATCTCACAGTTTATGTGGCAAAAAAGGAAGTCCATATCACACAGCCTTTCAGTCAACTTACAGCAGGAAAATCAATATAGTACCTAGCAAGACAAGAACCAATAATCTACTTAAACTGTTATATGGAAAATACATACCTGGCTGGTAGAGCACCCTTGCAAAAATGAGTAAAGAATGAGTAGGCAGTTGAATATAGAATGTATACAAAAACTCTGTCACAAGAAAAGGAGAGAAACATACAAATGTCTTTTCATATGTAAAAAAAAAAATGTAGCTGGATCAGAGGCTGAAAACTGTAAGTAACCAACTGATTTTGAAATCTCTAAAGCATGACATGAAGTGCTATATGTAAATACAAAATATCTAAAACATTTCTTTAGCTGTGACTTCCACTTGAATTTGTCCAGGAGGAGGCAATCATAGGAGCTTTCTGTTTCATCTCTGTTGATATGAGGCATTGGCTTAGCTATGTACCTTTTACTGCTGATGTGATGCACTGGCTTAGCTACACACCTTTTATGACACAGTTTCTGGCAGGAATCTCTCACTACACTGTTCCAGCTCTCAGCAGGCTCTAGTAACACATCTCTTTCTCTTGTCCCTTGAGGTGTGATATCACCCTGATGCCGCTAATCCCTGCATGCCTTAACACACACTGTGTCTCTAATTTGGCACACACCTTTGAAAACTGAAAGTTTCCTCAAAAATCCCAAATTACAGTGCTATTCCCTGCTGGGATCCTGACATAACATGGATTTTTTTTCCAATTTGCTTTATTCTAAGCAGTTTTAGTTCTCTATTCTACTTTTGCTTTTTACTACCTATTTTCAGCCTTTGACTTTGCTCTGGTTTCTAATTCATTTTTAATTGACAATCAAAATTGTATATATTTATTTATGTATTTTGAAACCTGCATACATTGTGGAATGGCTAAATTAAGCTAATTAATATAGGCATTACCTTGCATACTTATTAGTTTTTTGTGATAAGAACACTTAAAATCTACTCTTCTCAACCATCAAGAATATAATACATCACTATTAACTATAGTTGCCATTTAGCACATCAGATCTTTTAAATTTATTTGTTCTAAAGAAAATTTTGTATCCTTTGACTAACATCTGCCCAATGCTCCCACCCCAACTCATAGTAACCATAATCCTACATTGTTTTTGACTAACAAAATTCAGGATATTTGTACTTACTACTTTTTTGATACTCTTAAACTATTCGTTTTTTTACTGAATAAATTTGGCCTAAATTACTGGATTATTAACATCTATAATAATCTTTTTAATACTTATTCAATTATTTGTTCCTCCCTTTGTTCTGATAAAACTCTTTTTTGGCACCAAAAGTAACGTAGCAACTAGAAGCCATTAAAAACATAATTGATATAATACAAAAATAGCTTTTCAAGTGTATAGCTGCTTACACAAGTACACTATTACAGAAAATAGCCCCATTATTCAAATTATTAATAATGGAACAAGTCACAACTTTCTCACTTTGTAGCCACCAAATTGTCCTCATATATTTTTTATTTCTCAAATAAAAAAAAACTTTAAAAAATGACTAATTAACATGTAGATAGGAATAAAAAAGCTGCAGGCTATTGAATTAAGCATCGTGCAGCTAGTCCATAAAACTTTTCTGCCAGTGTGCTAAGTTTTAAACATGCATATAAAATGATATGTTCTCCTTGGGCTGGGGCGGGGGAGGGGGGAGACTATGCAAGCTAACGGATATTTTTTAATATAGGTCTCTTATTCTCAACTTGCCTATTTTCCAGTTGCAAATGGCTTTTTCAGAACTTTTTTCTTCCATATACCCTATCTTTAAGTGGGTAATACTAGGACTTTTCAAAGTGTCAATTAGCAATAGGCTTCAAATTCATGGAACAAACATAATGTGATTCATGTGGGGTTTGCATTTCGTCTATTTCAATAACTGTGATTATACTTAGAAACTTGACCTTATTACACTATAATTTAGGAGGCTTTCTTCCAAGAAAGCAAGAAATGAAGATTTGTTGTGTTGCTGAATACTTTACAAACAAGTTCTATGTAGTAAAACAGGTAAAGGAAGAAGGTTTATAGGTTTTGAAATGGATAAAATTAGGATATTCATAGAAAAACTTCAGAAGTACCTCAATAATCAAATATAAATTTTCATACACACATGAAATTATTGCTTAGTCTTCCTCTCTGCATGGACTCAGGGAGTGCTCTGGAGAGCTCTCTTGCAAAGCAGACTCCACACAATCACTTTTTGGTTTTTGTTGTTGTTTTCTCAAAATGGAAATTGAAGACGGGGCCTCACACATGCTAGGCCAAAGTTTTACCACTGAGTCATACCTGAAGCCTGATTCCATGGCATCCTGCTCACATTTTCAATTCCACTTGTCTAAGATGACTCTGAGAGATCTGTATTTCTAAACTCTACCTACAGAACTTTACGTTTTAGTAATCATTGTTATAACTAGTCAGTAGCCATAGCAGAACATGGCTAGAGTTCAAATTGTAAGGCACTGTACAATTCATTTAACCTTTACGGCAGATAGTTTATGTTGGGGGTAATGCCTTTACTTTCATGACACTTGAAAAGCAAAAGTTAAACCAAATGATGTAACCACCTTGGGGACTGGCAAGAAGTAGGTATACACATATGGTGTCCTTCCTCTTGGTAGGAATCCTATGACTTTCTAATATTTTTGGTATTATTTCTGATAAGCAAACTGATCCTCTGACTGGCTATTTATTCTTCTTTCTTTCCTGAGAAGAATTTTTAGTACTAGTGCTTGCCTTATTTTAGATCTTGTAGAATCCATTGAGTCACTTGATTCTGACACTTGAAGTTGCCTAAAGCATCTGTCTCTTACCTATTAATACCCATGGACTCTTAGAATTACAAAGTACTATTTTGAGCTAAATATATTTTATTCTACAGTTGGCTAACCAAAGCCCAGGGAGTTTAAGTAACTGAAGTTACACAGGTAATGACAGACTAGAAACTAGATGTCCATATTTCCAATATCATATTTTTGAGATACTTAGCTAAATTCAGTTCCAGAACACAAAATGGAAAATTAGAATTTAGTTCTGGTTGTATTCAACATGTATAAATGTTTATGGAATGTTAAAATTTACATTATAGTTATCAATTTTATATTTCTATCAAAAAAGTGATAGTATCATTTCTTCCTGAAATTTTTGAGGCATATTTTCATTTTGAGTCACTTACTTTCATATCTGAGTCTATTTGAATTTAATCTCTTCATGTTTATCTACTTAAATAATCTATAATGTAGTCTTAACTGCTATATTGACTAGGGTTCAAGAATGCAAAAGGATTTTAATATGTTTATATAATATATCGTTAGAAAATTAACCTGATATAGCTACCAAAAAGCTATCAGTGAAAAATTTTTCAGCCTCAAATATTTGAGAATAAAAGTATCCATACTATAATTAATATATAGCTACATTTTGAACTCTTAAAAGCATTTCATATAATAATCACTAAGTGCATTTTTAATGAAAATAGTTAATAACTCTAAATACATTAAAATCCATTACTTTGTAGCATGAATGGTACCAGGAAACAAGCTTAAAAAAAAAAAAAAAAGATTTGACAAGCAGTCATCTTCTCTGAACAATCCTTAGGACTACACAAGAAATGATCTGTATTTAGTAAGTTGCTTATACATATATGTGAAACTAAAATACTTAAAAGTAGCTATCTTAACTAGATTAAACATTGTACAGGCAAATGTGGTTGTTCCACTGATTTCCATATTAGCAATAAACCGGAGGATGCCTGTGAGTCTGCATCATTCTCACATAAATTCTTGACAGCTTTCCTTAGAAATAAGGGACCAACTTGCACTTTCCTGAACCTTAACTGTGATAAAACTTGGCCCTCTTATAGCCACCCTGGCTTGCCAGAACCTACTTTCTTCCCAGAATGTCAAGGAGATAAGGAAGTAATCAAAGAAGTAACATGGACATGGTTCCTTAGCTTCTCTCAGTATTGCCAGAATGTTCTGAATTGAGTGAAGGTGTGTTAAGAGTTGCTTTAATTTTCAACAATATGCTTTTATGGCCATGGGATTTTCAGTGAGTATTATAATAAGAACCAAGAATCAGGAGTAAATACAAATCTCCAGATTGGCAAATGCATCAATAAAATAAGCAAACTACAAAAAAAATAGAAATTGAATATTTAAACTTTGTATGGTCTAATACTGGGAAATAAAAGTTTTTCGTTGGTCCAAGGTTAAACTGTCTTTTCTTGGAAAGAACTGTCCTTTAATTGAAGGTAATTTGCTGCTACTTGATAGTGTAAAAATATTTTTTACTTATAAATTTTATGTAATTGTTTTCTTTGTTGGCTTTAAACATCCTTATGTGGCAAAATAAAAAGTTGACAATTGGAGGAAAACAAAAGATTGCAGAACATTCTCCATTAATGATTAGATCTTTTCCTCCTCCCCACTGTCAGCAATGTCTACAAAAGGCTCCACAACACTTACCTCTATTGGAGACAATTCAAGGAATTCACAGAGAATTGAAAGCAAATAGTTTCTTTCCCAGTGCAAATGAAAGGCATTATTTATACTTGCATACTAATCATTGATTAAAAGTGAACATTGGCTCTAGATGTAAAATAAACTCTGACTCATCCTCCAGGGAGGAACATCAGTGTTTTGTAAAACATTTGTTAGTCAGTAACATAAAGATAAGAAACATTAAAATAAAGCTAGGTGCAAAGAAAATTTAGGATGCTGTATGCAAACTCAAGCATCAGACAGATGCTTGAGATAAAAAAACAGGAAATCCTTAGGAAAAGAAAAGTAACTATTGAGATAAGTTATGGTTTTTAAAAATAAGTTGTTGATTCCATGTATAATAGAAACTAACTAGAGGGCTGTATAGTTTTATAATTAAGATATTATTTGAATAAGAAACTTGACTCTGCCAGAGTCCTGAGGTAATATATTTAAGTATTTGTGTGCCAGCCACAATGCCCAGGACAATCAATCGAGGTTCTAAGATCTTGTTTGGTTTATTTAAATAACAGTTTCTTCCAACTTAGTATCTCCTGGATTTTGCATAGGTTAACTACCCCTTCCCCAGAACACTTTACTAATTATTTACTTCTTTTTTATTGCCTTTTCTTTGAGGCTAATGAGTTGAATGAATTCTTTTTAATATGCCAAATAACTTTTTGTGATAAGCCCATGTATCTAAATTGTAAGAGGGCTAACTTCCAAATATATGGGTAGAGTTAAGCAGGTATCTACAAAGTTGAATTCTATTTTCAGAAATACACAACACTATTGTAAAAAGTCTCATTAAATATCAAAACATAATATTTGATCCCTAAATTATATATTCATGGAATTTTTACTTGTAGTTTGATAAAATAAATTTAGTGCAACTACAAAAGGTGTCCTTCAAAAATTCAATAGTATACAAATGCTTTAAGTATAAACTCATAGCAGAATTAATGCCACAGTTCTAAAACATTAAGTAATATATATTTAAAATCCTATAATCTTATTCTTGTTGTACAAAGGATATTTTTATATTTCCCTATAATTAAGTAGCCAATTAATAAGTCAATAATATTTATTGTGTCCATGTCTGAAACATGCTAGTGAAATCACAGTAAGTCCAGAAAACATGGACACTGAATATAAAATGGTAAGAGATTGAATCCAGATCTATATAGCTTCCTAGGGATAATATTTAGGAATTTAAAAAATTCCTTTAGTCATTTATAAAAGTATAGCAAGACCTGTAATTAATGGAACATTTACTATTTTAAATATTTTATGCCAGTTAATTACATTAACCCTTATATCATCTCTAAGAGTTTGAGTTTATATCATTTACATTTTTATAGATGAGAAAACTAAGAACTAAAAAAGACTAAGTAAATTTTCCAAGGACACATAGCCAGTTAGTACAACATTAAAACTCAGAGAAGACTGATTTCAAAGCTTCCAAGTTTAACCTTGTCGTATACTGCATTCTTTTATTGCCACTAGGTTAAAATTAGGTGAATAATTAGGTTTTATAAGCACAGAAATCTATCTCTGACATGTCACCAAAGCAACTGTTCACACTTTCAAAGACAGGTTCAAGGACATGTTTGGTATCAGGTCCCTTATGATTTCAGAACATAAATAATAAACTAGTTGTCAGAAAATCATAAGTTGTGAGAAAAATTAATATTTTGAGATACAAGGGGAAGACTGCTGTAGTGACTTATTGGAAGCTTATCCTCCTCCCTAAAATAAATGCTCAGGAAGGCCCTTCACACTCTGCTTTAAATGTAGTTATAAGAAAATGAAAGTCCAGTATCTGCAGCTGCCATATTGTCACCACATGGGGACCAACAAGAAGCAGAAAACTCTTATGCTTAGGAAAGTGGAGGAGAAATATGAATAGCACTGAGTTCTTTGATAACTCTGCTACCACTTAACTTTGAAATTATAATAATGAAATAATATATCCCTACTGTTTATGACACTTTAGTTAACATTCTGTTATAACTTGAATACCAAAACATCCTAATTGATAAAAGCAATGTTTCAAAATTCTCTAACAACTACACTTTAAGCTATAAGTAACTAGATTTTGTTTGAACTCTAGTTTTTCATTGAAATATAAGTATTTAAAAGTCAAAACTAATCTAGACCTAGGGAAAAAAATCTTTTAGTTTACTATCTTGACTAATTTCATATAACTTATGAAATAAAAAATATTTTATTTGAGTTAAAATATAGTATAATTTGAAAACAACATATTGAGAAGACTAATAAAATTGTTAAAGATGAAACAAAAATCACCTGAATACCTGATAATTTTAAAATGTGAAAGTCCTATTTGATAACCTGGAAAGAAATTGAAATATACTATTTATCTCTACACCTATATATATCAGGGATACCTATAAACAAATTTGCTAGTCCATTAAGATAGCAGAGATTAGAAAACAGTTTGCAGGTGATTTATTCTGCCACATGCTATTCTGAGTTACATGCTCATGAGATTGCTTTGCAAATATGTTAAAATTCATTTGTGTCTGCCAATTATTTTCTTAGATTGCTAAATCTTTATCTGCATTATTCATGTCTATCGGTATCCCAGGGATGTTACTTGAAATTGTAGAAAGAATACAGTACTAACTTTCCATACAGAATTAAAGTGACAAGATTGTCTGAGACCAGGTATAAACAAATCCTGCCAGGTAGTCCCAAAGGCTGAATTGATCAATATGTTAGCATACCTGTCACCTCTTCTTGACACACAAGTGGGTCATGATCCACCAGTAGAAGGTTCTGGCACAGATCATATTTGATCTTTCATGAACACAACTGACTGTTGCTTGTCGACTGACTATAAGAAGATTCATTACCAAAATAATGGTAAGGAAACAGGAAAGGTGCATTTATTCAAATAAACAAACAGAAAGAACCAAAAGCAAATGTCTTGTTTTAGGAAACATGTCTAACATTAGCAATGCTTAAGTTTGGGATAGGTTCAGGTTATAGGGTATTGTCATTTAAATACTTTTTAAATTCATCCTTGTGGAGCATTTGTTGAGGCCCAAAAGGAGATTTGTCTTCAGTGGGCAAAATACTCATTTCCAACAGAGGCATTAAGCATTATTCATGATGAGAGAATCCAGCTTATACTCTAGTGAGACCCCTCAGAGGGGGAAAGCAGCAATGCTAAGCAGGGAATCAGTCAGAAGGAAGGGGACAGCATGCAGAGGAGAGGGAGGAAAGATCTTTGCTGGTATTGTCAACAGAAATGAGGATTACACAGTTTGTTATAACAGACATATCAACATTGTTAATGTATACACACATGTATACTCCTTCTCATGTCAATTCCTGATCAATATTTATGTGTCTCAACTGAAAAAAAAAAACTGAAAAAATTTCAAGGGCAAATAAGTAGTTTTACTTGCAAGTTAGAATACTACTTAAACTTCCATTAAAATGTTAATAATTTCATTTCACTAAATATGTAATCTTGATTACAGGTTTCAACATTGAAAGATGTCAAAGATATTTAATATATGTCAGCATAAAAATATTCATGTAAACATAAAATCATTTTCATTCTCTCATTTGCATTAGTGTCTGATGCAGATAGCTTTATGAAATTACTTCTACAAAGAATAACATACCATAATTCCTGATATTATTTTCTCCTTTTATGGTTGGACATAATTAGCAGGCAGTCAGTATCTATGTATGTGTATATGTTTGTTTAAGTGAATCTATGTGCCTGATTGGTTGACCTGGGATGTTATTTTTAAAAATAGCACCCTTGATGAGATAACATAAAGAAACTTGTCTATATATGTTATTTTAAAATTGTTACTTACAATTTTTTGCACAGAATAAATTTTGAAAAAGAACAGAACAAAAATTGACAATGCAATTTATTTTAAAATATTATTTTCTGTGCTAGTGAACAATAAACCTAAACATAATTCAGGATAGTAAATGGCATTTTAAAATAAAACATTAGTATATGAAATTATTTTCAGTGAAGGAACTGATTTTTTTCTCAATAATACAAAATAACACATACTCCCTAACAAAATTTTCAAATATGAGACCTTCATTTGAAATTAATGATGGTTTAGAGACAAGTTTAATTCCAGGAACAAAGGTCTCATCAACAGAAGTCCCATCAACAGCAGCCTTTTAAGTTTCTGGGTTGTTTCCAGGAACATAACTGCTTACCTTTCCAATGATCTTATTCATTTAATAACTAGTAAGAATGTAAAAAGCAATGGTAAATACAGGGCATTGCTAGCAACATAATAAATTTTTGCTGATGATTCATATTTCTAAATGTTTAGAGACTTTCCCCCATACATTCATGAAAGTGACCACATATACATCACTATATGAATTTTCATGGTATATTTATTCACTTTTTCCACTTTGTAATTATCCACAAATCATCAACATGCTCCCTTTTGTCCTTAATATTTGTAGTGTGAATTCTCTTTTCTTATTTATTCACTACCATTCTTTTCTCTATTACACATTTGTTTTTAAGGGTCAGACAATAAGATTTCCAATCAATAAATATGTGTTAAGTTACTATGTACAAAACAATTTTTAAAACACTGTAGTGAATATAAAGTAAATATCATTAAACACTTAAACTGTATGCATTACTGGTAGTAACTTTCAAATTAGTATGGATTAAATCACTACCCAAGGTCAGTAGTAACAACTATCAGGAAACATGTTCACTTTTTGTCCTCCACATTGTTCATCTGGGAAAACTGCCAAAAGTGTAATGACCACTGATAAAGTTTGCAATAGTTCAAAGTTATTTTCCAAGATCCAAACTGATGAATTAAGTGGGGGTGTGACAGGTACTGACTGCCATGTTTAATGTTTTCAAGTCTGTGATGATGGCATTAATATCTTCAATTTCCAAGAGATGTAGTATTGCTGCTGGTTTTGCCATTGTGACAGGTAAAGACAATTCCAGGGGCTTCTATTTATCCTTTTCTACTATAATGAACTTCCTTCCTTGAGACAATATACCAATGTGGTTACACTGCAAATTGTTAAAAGGGTTCATTAAAATTTAACATCCAAGCTGGGTGCAGTGGCACATTCCTGTAATACCAGTAGCTCAGGAGGCTGAGACAGGAATATCAAGTTCAAAGCCAGCCTCAGCAACTTAGTGAGGCCCAAAGCAACTTGGTGAGATCCTGTTTCAAAATTTAAAAAAAATTAAAAAATGGCTGGGCATGTGGCTCAGTGGTTAAGCTCCCCTGGGTTCAATTCTCAGTACAAAAAATCAATCAATCAATCAATCAATAAACAAACAAACATTCAGCAAGTGGAAAAATAATCACAGGATGAGTGATGAACCAGCTGGGTAAGGCAGAATCAAACTAAGACTCCATCTATCTCCTGGCCACCATAAACCTCTACTTAGACTGATTAGTCAGAATTTTTAGGGGTCTCTGGGAATTAAGAAGAGTTCCAGAACAGTGTCTAGTAATCCATAAAAGGTCTGTTATTTCCCATCACTGAATGCATGGTCACTCTATTAAATGGGTGCAGTCCCATTGGGAAAAGCTCAGAGAAACCTTGTATACTTGTGGTACCATTGGAGGAGCATTTCTCAAGAAGGCAGGGCCTACACTTCATTCAAAGGGTTCCATGTTTTTGTATTAACTTAAGTGTGAAAACTGAGAAAGAGATCATGATTCAAGTGGAGGTTTAAGCTTCTGGACCTATAGATTTTCTACTCATATAGATCAGTGTATCAGTGGGCTGCCTATCTATTTATTTCTTCTCATGTTCATTCTGGTCAATGAGCAATTACCAAAAATCTCTTTAAGGCATTTTGATTATGGTTGCATTTCCACTTACCTTATTGTAAATGAGTTCATTTTGTCTTGGGTAGTTAAGTGCTGCCACAGAGAGTCCTGACTATTTTGGTATTCCCATTATTACTACTGAAATTAGGAAATCCATCTCAGTGGTAGAAACCTCTAAAACTGAATGACAAAAGATCACAGATCCAAACCCATCATTTTAAGGATGTGGGTACCACACTCACCCATGAATTTCTCAATGTCTTAGTGAAGAATACGTCTTCAGAAGTATCTCATAGAACACTGTAGGGGATATGTGACAAATTCTTTCCAAAACCCTTTTCTCCTTTGTCCAGTTCATGCCAACTAAGCTCTTCCATTTCCAATTCATTAAACATGGACCACCACTGAGTAGTCAACTAACCAAGTAAGTAATTGGTGCTACCTCAAGTTGCACAAGCAAACACTTTTAAATCTAAACTCTTTAATAAATATACTCCTATCAAAAAAATTCAGCCTTATTTCCTATTATATTTTGTACTTTTTTTACTTAATATTCTCTGAATCTGCTCTTATAGGGTTCCCATATTTTAGAACATATACATTGTAAAGTCTAGCACATTTTTTTGTACATAAGCTGTTTACACCAGGACATAATGTTCCCTGGTCTTTAAATTAACCAACCAATACTAAAACTAAGCACATAAACTAGCTATGTGCTCCAGGAATTTCCTGTTTCTGAATGATAAAACCTGTGAGCAACTGAACATGTTACGTATCAGCAGCAGCAGCTTACTCATTAAGACTTCATTCCATAACCTTATCTCTCAGTACCTACCTATCCCAAAGTTATACCTGTTAAGCAGAAACTGGTCCATGCCAACCAGTTTGCTACTCTGTAAACTCCACCTTAAAACCATCCAGTTTAAGTGTTAAAATTCTCTGACTTTGAACTTCTGAAACTCCACTACAGAAGAGTGTTCTCCCTAATTATGTTAAGCCCTAATAAACTTAGCTTGCTTCAATCCCTTTTTTTCCTGCTGGTCTTTTGGTGTGTTCTGAGTCAACAATAGAGCCCATAACCCAATCAGGATTAGTTGCAGAACTTGTGCTTTAAAGGGCTAAAAGCACGGCAGGGGCTAAGATAAAAAAGCTGTTGGGTCAAAGGCAGAAATACCTCTTCACACATAATGTATGTCTTCCAAGAACATCTTTTTCTTGCAAAGTTATTTATTCCCAGGTTGATTACTTATTACTGTGCTCCTATTTAAGCAGTTTTAGAAAACAAATTAATTGGTTTAAATGTGGAAAATTGTGAAATAATAATGCATTTTCAGAAGGTCAATGTAAAATTCAGTAGATATTGAAGTCAGGAAGATTCTGTATTCTGTATTCTGTCTAGAATCTAATGCTCTGGCACCTCCACAATTAAGAACAACAGGATACTGAGCCCTGGGCATGCACATCAGCCCACTCAGGGTCAGAAGTCATCTGCACTAGAGGCAACAAAGAGGCTGGTTATGTACATTCTCAGGAACTAAAGGCAGACATGAAATAAATGGAGCTAAATTTTAGATTTGCTGATCTAGGTGAAGGATAAAAGGAAAAATAAAAAGAAAAGTTAATTTATATTTAAAAGCAGAGAAATCAGCACATGGAAAAGATTTTCGACATCATTAGCCATAGAGAAATACAAATTAAAACTGTATAAGCTATCAGAACAGCTAAAGTGAAATTTTTTACAATAAGAAATGATGGCAAGGATGCTGAGTAACTCATACATTGTTGGTGGAAATATAAAATGGTACAATCACTTGAGAAGACAATTTGGTAGTTTCTTATACAACTAAATGTGCAGTTACCAATTTCACTCTTAGGTATTTACCCCTATACTAATGAAAACTATGTACAGACAAAAACTTAAACATGAATGCTCATAGCAACTTTACTCCTAATAGAAAACAAAACAAAACAAACAAATAAAGATAAATGTTTTTGACCACTGGATGGCTAAGCAAACTATGATATATCTAAAACCATGGAATGTTACTAACAACAGAAATGAAAAAACTATAGATTTATAAAACTTGGATGCATCTCTAAGGAATTATTCTGAGTTTAAAAAAATAAGAATAAAGGAAGAAATAGAAAAGAAATCAATATTAATGATCACATACTGTACGATTCTATTTGTATATCATTCTGGAAATGACAAAAATTATAGAAATGGAAAGCAAACTAAAGATTGTCATGGTTCAAGGAAGGAGGGTATGACTGTAAAGGGCAACAGGAGGGATTCTTGTAGTGATGCAAATATTCTATACTTGTTTGTACCAATGACAACATCCTGCTGGTGATGCTGTACTCTTGCTTTGTAAAATTTTGCCATGGGGCAGGGAGTGGGTAAAGGCTACATAGGATTTGTCTACATTATTTCCTAATAACTGCCTATGAATCTACAAAATCAAAAGATTGATTAGAAAAACACAAAGAAAGGCCAAGAATCACCAGAACAAAGACAGAATGTATCCTTAGTCCATATCCCCTCATATTGAAGGAAAACCTTCAATATGTAGATTAAGGCTTTTTTGTTCATTTGATTGTTTCTTGTTTGGAGACAAAAAAGCAGGAAATGGGACAAGAGAAGTTTAAATGAAGAGCACCATTAGGGCATCTACTTTCATGTGATGTCTTGCCATAAACCTTGAGGATTTTGAAATGTTTCAAGGACTTTTGGAAATTTATCTGGGTTTGTTTAAATTCAACACCATGAAGAGGTCATATGAAAACTGAACACTGTGCTTCACAATGACATTCTAACAAGAAACCAGAACAGGGGGTAAATCTAATACACCAGAGACTCTTTGTTGGACATAAATGAAGACCCTCCTAACAAAAGAACAATAGATTTTGTATGGAAAATTGGTATTGTTTTAACCAAATATGTATGTCTTTGTGGATTTACTTGTTCTATGTAGAGAGCAGACTATTTATCTTAAATCAGCATGTCCTACATAAATCTTGTGGGAAACACTTAAAATACCCCATTTTGCCCCTTTAGCAAATTGTTCTTGTGAATTTCTTTATTGTGTGTGTGTGTGTGTGTGTGTGTGTATACATTTATTCATATTTTCCATGCCTGGCAAATAAATTGAGTAATCTCAGTGCAAAAAAATGTTTTTTAAAAAGAAAGTAGAAAAACTCTTGCCGTTTTAAGTTCTTTGTCAAGCTTTAAGATGCAAACAAGAAATTCCAATTTAATTTTGGTTGAATATTTATCTACTGGGCAAAAAGTAGTGTTAAAAGGCAATCATAGGGCTGGGGTTGTAGCTCAGTGGTTGAGTACTTGCCTCATACATTTGAGGCACTGGGTTTGATCGTCAGCATCATGTATAAATACATAAATAAATAAATTACATGAAGGTCCATTGACAACTAAAAAAAGTTTTAAAGGTAATCATAAATAAACCAAAAAGACTTATATTAAGCTTGATTATAAAGGGAAATTTAATGAATATTTAAGAATTTCCAGTTCTAAACCCCATTTAAATTTAAAGTCTTATTATAATAAAGGATAACATCATGCTCCTTGATTATTACATCTTTCATTAATTTCTAATCTCTTTGATTATTAAAATAAACACTCTTTAACTTCAGTCTTCTTAAAAATTAAAACTGGTCCCAGCTGTGTATTATTAAGAGAGCTTTGTATTCTTTTTGCAATTTATATGAGTTGCTTTTCTTTTATTAGAAGTGCATAATTAATGTTTTAGTCAGCTTTCTATCACTGTGACCAAAATACCTGACTAGAAAACCTTAGAGAAAGGAAACTTTATTTTGCCTTATAATATCAGAGGTTTAGTCCAAGGTCAGCAAACTCCATAGCTCTGAACCTGAGGTGAGGCAGAACATCAGGGCAGAAAGGTATGGCAGAGGAAAGCATCTCAGGACAGGACAGTCAGGAAGCAAAGACCTCAGCTCACAGAGCCAAAATATCAACCCCAAAGGCATACTGCCAGTGACCTACTTCCTCCAGCCACACCCTACCTTCCTATAGTTACCACAGGGTCAATCCATTCAAGTAAATTTATCCCCTGACTAGGTCATAGCTCTCATAGTTTAATCATTCCACTTCTGAACATGCCTGCATTGTCTCACACAGAGCTTTTGGGCAACACCTCATCTTCAAACCATAACGTAAACAGTACCATTAGACATATATACTTTTTTAAAATATTTATTTTTAGTTATAGGTAGACACAATATCTTTATTTTATTTTAATATGGTGCTGAGGATCGAACCCAATGCCTCATGCATGGTAGATGAGCCCTTTGCCTCTGAGCCATAACCCCAGCCCTAGACATATATACTTTTCACTTAATGAAATAACATATAAAAACATCTATTTCACTTTGAATCTTCTAAGACGACATGAAATTCTTAAATAAAATAATGCCTTATAAAATAAAAATTGCAAAAATTAATACATCAAGTTCAAAGACAAACTGATTTAAAATCAAAAAACTTCCTGCAAGTTCCAGGCCTTGCAGAATTTACCTCATATACAAACTGAATCAGGTAACAGAAGATTCATTTTGATATCTATTATATCTATTATACTGATTTAATAGATATAATAGATTTAGTTCTATAGGCATTTCCTAAGCACTAACTGTATTTTTTAATAAATAATAGAAAGAGAATAAATTTGTACATTATTCCTGCCTGCAGGGGGTTTGCATGTTGGTTAAACTTTGGTAAAAATTACCTAAGTAGTAAGATATTTCTGCTGTCCCCCAAATCAAAGCACTTGGCTTACTTCATATTTTTTTTAGTCAGCTTTTCACGACTGTGACTAAAATACCTGGGAAGAACAAATTAAAGGAGGAAAGATTTCTTTTGGCTCATGATATTGGAGGTTTCAGTCCACTATAGACTTGTTCAATTGCTTTGGGCCTGAGGCAAAGCACAATATCATGGCTTAAAGATGTGGCAAAAGAAAGCTGTTCAGCTCATGGTAGCAGGAAAGCAGAGAGATAGGGGGCCAAGAACAAGATTTAGTCCCCAAGGGCATGTCTCCCAGTGGACTGCTTCCTCCAACAATACCCCACCTGCCTACAGTTTCCATCTCTCCCAGTAATCTATTCAAATTATTAATCCATCAAATGAATTAATCCACTTAGAAGGTTAGAGCCCTCAACATCCAATTTCTTCCTAAAAGCTCTACCTCTGAGCACAGCTACATTGAGGACCAAATCTTGGACAGACCAGACCTGAGGGACATTCCAGATCCAAATCACAACAGTATCTGAATAGAAAGGGAACTGTAATTTGCATCATAATTTTGTGAAAGTAAAGGGAAAGATATAAAGAAAAAATGTTAACTGCTACGAAGTCATTTATCTAGACTGACTTAAATTACTACATTCCCCTCATATTTATCATCCAAATCAATTAAATTGGCTCTTCAAGATGTACAAGGGATACCATATTTCACCAAATCTAAAATATCAACTACAACATTCATCATTATTTTATATTCTATTTAGAAAGGGAAAATTCTGCTAGTAAAACTATGATGCATAATCAAATTTAATCTAATGCCTTGATTTTAAGATAAATTCTAGGTTCAGAGATGGTAAAATATTTTAAACAAAATGTATTCAAATCCATAAGACACAATATTCCTTACATGTTAGGCAAAGAACAGCTTATTTAATAAGCTGTGCCCATCACCCATACAACTAATAAGCTTCTCAAATAATATTCAATTAGCAGAGAAAACCAAGAAATAAAGGACATAGAATAAAACTTCTGCCCTACCACTGGGAAATTCAATTTTTTGAGTTGCTTCTCCTGTCTAAAATGAGCACACTGATCATTAAAAATATTATGAATATAACATTATATATAATGTTCATAAAGATTGAAACAGAACAATAATAATGCAGTATATATTTTTTAATTGTAAAAAAAAATTATTTATATATGACAGTCAAATGCATTTCAATTCTTATTACACATATAGAGAACAATTTTTCATATTTCTGGTTGTATACAAAGTATATTCACACCAATTTGTGTCTTCATACATGTACTTTGAATAATAATGACCCTCACATTCCATCATTAATTACCCATGCCCCTCCTTCCCCTTCAAGCCCTCTGCCCTATCTAGAGTTCATCTCTTCCTCTCATGCTCCCTCTCTCTATCCCACCATGAATCAGCCTCCTTATATCAAAGACAACATTTGGCATTTGTTTTTTTGGGATTGGCAAACTTCACTTAGCATTGTCTTCTCCGAGGCCATCCATTTACCTGCAAATGCCATAATTTTATTCTCTTCTATTGCTAAGTAATATTCCATTGTGTAATGTGCCACATTTTTTATCCATTCATCTATCTAAGGGCATCTAGGTTGGTTCCACAGTATAGCTATTGTGAATTGTGCTGCTATAAACATTGATGTGGCTATGTCCCAGAAGTATGCTGTTTTTAAGTTCTTTGGGTATAGACCCAGGAGAGGGATAGTTGGGTCAAATGATGGTTCCATTCCCAATTTTCTAAGAACATACTTCTTTCCATATTGGCTGCACCAATTTAATAATGCAATTTTTTTTGTAGTAAAGCAAAATAAAGTTTGGAAATTCACTTCTATCCCTATGTTATTTTCTGTTAATATTTATATTGATATTTCAGGTCTAATTTCTTAGCTATTTTACGTTTAATATCTATATAAATAGCATTCCTACAAGGAAAAAAATACACACACACACACACATCCTAAAAGAAAACACTGCATCTTGATCATAGTTTTTTTTTTTCATGAATTACTTTGTCCTTTGTCCCCTGACATTATAAAAAGTACAAAATACATTTTCATTAAATTGCTTAATTTAAAAATTCTACTTTTCATGTCTTTGCATAGTGATTAGCATAAAATAAATGAAAGTTAACTATCACTTCATCATAGATAAAGAACTCACAGGGCTATATTTTGCCTCCATACACATTTAATTATACATTTTTCTTTAATCTTCAGTCCCAAAATTAACCTGTGATTCAATTACCACTGCAATACCTAAAATAGTATGGGATTAAACTATTCCAAGTGTCTCACATTTATTGTCACTTTGATAACTTATGCCATTTAACTCTTGTCATTTTATTTTATGGGTGTTCTATGAAATGTTGCCCTGTCTTGTCTTCCTTACTCTAGAAGATATTAAACAGAGATTGATAAAGTATCTTCCTTAGGTTTAAAATTCTTATAAAATATAAAGCATTATTGGGTAATGTACAATAATAATTTTTCAACTATGAGCAACTTTCCATTTTACTCTGATTTTATACACCAAAGATTTTACTTTTTATTCACTGAACCAAAACAAAATACACTTGAATATTAACCTAGTCATTTTACAATGATGTTCACCCTCCTAGAATTACTATTTAGTGATGACTAATTAAAGAAGACTACATGAAATTCTCTAGCTCAGGTATTTCATTCAATCTTCACAATAAGCCAGGACATGGTTATGACTAGCCTCATTTTATGGCTAAGAAAACTAGATTTAAGATTAGTTAATAAATTCATCCAAAGTTTCCCTACTCCCTACTGGCAGAAGTACAATTCTGATGTTCCCATTTACATAAAGTTTGGAGTCCTTTAACTATAATTTCTGATCAAAGAGAACATCAACAATGAATAAGTAAATGTACCTTTAATGCTTGTGCTGATATTCTTTTAAAGACTTTAGTTTTTTTTAGAGCAGCTTTAGGTTCATGGTAAAATTGATCATATACTACAGAGAATTTCCATGTACTCCCTAGCCCTAGTCATGCATGTTCTGAACATTGTCAACATCCCTCACTGAAGCGGTATATTTGTTACAATTGACAAACCCACAATAACACATCATAGTCACCCAAAGTACACAGGTTGCTCTGGAGCTCACTCCTGGCCCTGTGGGTCTGGACAAATGTAAAATGACAGTTATTCATTATTATTGTATCATATAGAATATTTTCACTGCCCTAATCCTTAGTGTCTCACCTACTCATATCCTGCTCCTTCCACAACAACCCTTAGCAAGAAACAATCTTTTTGCTGTCTGCGTAGTTTTGCCTTTTTCAGAATGTTAAAAAGTTGGAATCATAAATAAAGTTTTCAAATTGACTTCTTTCACTGAGTTGCTTTTATTTAAGATTTCTCCATGTTTGTTAGTAGTTTAATGTTTCATTTATGTTTAACACTAAATAATATTCTATTGTCTGGATGTACCATAGTTTATTTACCCATTCACCCATTGAGGGATTTCTAGATTCCTTCTGAGTATTTGGAAATTATGATTAAAGAAGCTATTGACATCCATGTGCAGATTTTCATGGGCATACATTTTCAACTTCTTTGAATAAATCCAAGAGACATAATTTTTTTTTTGGGGGGGGTGGGGATTGCTGGATCGTATGGTAAGAATATGCTTAGTTTGGTCAAAAACTTCCAAATTGTCTTCCAGAGTGACTTTATCATTTTTCATTCCTACCAGTCATTAATGAGAGTTCCTGAAGCTCCCAATCCTTGTCAACATTTGGTATTATCACTGTTCTGAATGTTGTCCATTAGATAGTAGAATACTATCTCACAGTTTTTTGCATTCCTCTGATAACATAATGTTGAACATATGATTCTATGTTTATTGAACATTCATATCTCTTTTTTTTGTTAAAGTATCTGTTAGATTTTGGTCCATTTGTACAGGTTGTTGGTGGCAGAATTTTAAGAGTTGTTTTTGTATTTTGAATATGTCTTTTATCAAATGTGTCTTTTGTAAATATTTCATTTCTAGTCATTAGCTTGTCTTCTAATTTTCTTGATACTTTCTTTGTCAGAGCAGCAATTTTTAATTTTAACATAGTACAACATATTAATTATGTCGTTCATGGAGTAAGCCTTTGATGTGATATACCTAAAAAGTCATGACTATCCCCAAAGTCATCTAGATTTTCTCCTCTAAGCTTTGAGGAATTTCATAGTTTTTGCATTCTACATTTGGTTACATAATCTATTTTAAATTAATTTTTATGAAGTATGTGAGGTCTGTGTTTAGATTTCTTTTTTATTTGGTGCCCAGTCCTTCTGGGACCAATTGTTGAAAAGGCTATCTTTGCTCCATTGTACTGTATTTGCTCCTTTGTCAAAGACAGCTTGACTCTATTTATGTGAGTCTATTTCTTGAATTCATCCTCTCCATTAATCTATTTATTTTTTGGCCAACACCACATTGCCTTGATTAATGTAATTTGAAAATGTCAAGATGTCTGAAAATTCATGAACATGGATTATCTCTCCATTTATTTAATTCTCTTTTAATCCCTTCCATCAGTTTTGCAGTATTTCTCATACAGATCTGTGCATACTTTATTAGACATTTAAACATAAGTATTTCATTTTTAGGATGCTAATGTTAATGGTACTATGTTTTTATTTCCAAATTCCACTTTTCATTGCTGGTATATATAAAAAAAACTATCAACTTTTATGTTTTAATCTTATAGCCTGCAGTTTTACTATAATCACTTGTTATTTCTAGACTCTTGTTATTGTTGATTCTTTGGGATTTTGAACTATGATCCTCTACATAGATGATCTTTGTCATCTGCAAAGAAAAACATTTGTATTTTTTCTTTCCCAATCTATACACCTTTCATTTCCTTTTATTGTCTTATTGTACTAGGTAGGAAATAAAGTACAATACTGAAAAGGAGTGGTAAAAAGGAATACACCTGCCAAGATCCTGATCTTACTGAGAAAATTCCTAATTTATCATTAAATTTGATATTTGCTATTGATTTTTATATATTCTTTTGATTTTTACAGTTCCCCTTTGTTCTTGGTTTATTGAAGTTTTTATTGTGAATAGTTGTTAAAGTCGTAAAAAATGTTTTGTATCTATGAGATGATCATGTGATTTTTCTTGTTTAGCATGTTTATGTGATGGGTTATGTTGATTTTCAAAAGCTGAAGCAGATTTCCATACCTGCAAATTGATCATGGGATTCAATTTGCTAATATTGTGTTGAGAACTTTTACATCTACACTCATGAGAGATATTGGTCAGTAGTTGTCTTTTAAGTCTTTGGTTTTTAGTATTAGGGTAATGCTGGCATCAGAATAAGTTATAAAGTATTCACTCAGATTATACATTCTGCAGATACTATACAAAATAGATATAATTTCTTCCTTAAATATTTGATAGAATTAATCAGTAAACCCATTCAGGCATAGTGCACTCTGTGTTGGAAGTCAACTTAATGAATCAATTTCTAAAGGAGATTTAGGCTTATGTATATCTTCTACTTCTTATGTGATTTTCAAGGAATTGGTCCATTTTATCTTGGCTATCAAATTTGTGGATGTAGAATGTAACATTAGTTTGTTTTGTCCTTTTAATGCTCATGGTGTCTGTAGTAATGTCCTCTCTTTCTTGTCTACTCTTGGTAATTGGTAACTTCTTCTTTCTTAGATAACAATACTCTATTTCCATTTGAAGCCAACAGCCTAAATTTCAGAACAATATGGCTGAATATATCCTAAACATCTCCAGCAGGATATGTCACAGAATGTATCTGACTTTTCCAATACTGAACTCATCTACTTCTTCCCAAACTTATTGGTTCTGTAGTGTTTTCTCTTTGGGAAAATAAAACTAGATCCACTCAGTTGTTCAAGGTCAAAACCTGGGATCATTCTTTGACATCTTTTTCTCTTATTGCACACCAAAATTTATTCATATATCATTGGAATTTTCTATTTTCTTTCCATTCTCATCATCCTCCCCCTATTCAATGCAAAACTATTTCTGCCATAATTGCTAAGCTACTCTTCAAATTGTTCTACCTGGATTTACACTATCTTCTCTAAGTCACAGTCACACTCAATTTTAAGCAGGGAAATCAATTCATACTTAATTTTAAGCAGGACAATCTTTTTAAATGCAAAGTGATCACTTAATTAAAATATTTCAATGTTTTCAACTATCTTTATGTCAAAGTCTAAAAGTCCTCAATATGGCTTTTAATGTCCATTTTGATGTTTTTGATTGTGTTCTACTTCCTTTTACTGGTCTTTTTTTTTTTTTAATTCTTCCAGACAAACTGAGTTTTTTGCAAAAAAATGAGAGTAAACAAAAATACTCATAAAACACAAACATCTTGTCAAGAATAGCAAATAAATTTATCTTTAAATGTCTCTGACCTATTTAGAAAAAAAAATTAGTCTCGAATTAAAAAGAAAATCTTTTATAAATATTTAACTAAATATCACATGACTAATGGTAATACATTTTTTTACATTGTCTGAGTTTATCAAAATTACTCATTACAGACTTACTAAGTTTCTTGACAGAAACTGAGTGGGATATTTTATCATTTGCAACATTGTTTCTACATCATATATAATGTTAATTTTAAGGCATTATTGTATTTATTCAAAATGCACAGTTTTGATTTCTGAAACTCAACTAGGTATACTTAAAGCCATCTGAGGATATCAAAATACAAATTTATATGTTACTTTACATCATACTTTATGCTGTACCATTAATTTAAATCATGTTTTTAAAAGTAAATACACAACAGTTATGGTCCTCTATTGTACTTCTGTAACTAGAAAGGTCTAATAGATATATTAATTTTCATTTAATTGAGATCATGACATTATACTAAATGATTTGCAAGAACAATGCTTACATTATTCAATAAAAATTGGTTATTTCATGACCACATCAATTTTAATATGTCACTTGGACTATATAAATTTATGTTAAGTGGAAATATTTCAGGAGATAAAAACCCAGAGTGATTATTCAAATACTAGAAACAAGGCCAATATTAAAGTATAATAAATAAAAGGAGATAGGTGAATACTAACCAAGAATATTATTTAAGTAGTAGTAATCAAATAAAAAGATTATTATATCTAAAATATGACTGCATACTACCTTAAAAAAACAAAATCAATGTTCTGCTATAAAGCAATTAAATATCCATAGAATTGATTAAAACATTATTTTAAAAATATCAAGTTAATGTAATTACTTATAAAAAGAATATCTTTATATCTTTGTAATGAAAAGGTAAAAGTTAAAAATTACATTCTATATTTAAAAAATATAAAATAGGGGGTGAGGGAAATCAGAAAACATAAATTATTACTTTAAAATAACCAATACACTGGTTAAAATATGAGCTAAGAATTTGAATAAGCTATTTCCCAAAAGAAGCCTAGAGGTCCTTTTCCTCTCTGATAGAAACCACTCTCTCCCTTAAGAGTGTTCCCATTTCATACTCCAGTGCCTTCTAATAAACTCATGCCTGTTACTCTGAGTGATATGTCTGCAATACTTCTGGCATGATTGCTGGAGTCCAGGTGAAGGACTGCTCTTTGCAGCTATCTCACCTCACAGTGGGTCTGACTTGTGACATTTGTGTTTTCCACCTGGTTATCAGAGGCTACACCAATTCTTTTCTGATTATTTTCTCCACTCAGTCTTTTATGAACCTGTGTTTACCTCGTATTCTTGATGACTAGAGAAAAATAAAAATGAGATAATTGATGATTTGGGGCTAGAGCAAACTCTAGTCAAGAACTGAAGTTTCCCTCAGTCCTTAGGGGTAAGAATTGAGACAAAACTCACCTACTGGCAATTGAAAGATTTTTGGCAAGGGCAAAACTCTTATAAAGAGTCTGAAGTTCAGTGATCACAAGATTTTGGACTCTGACCTCTTTACCTCTTTCTCTTCCTCTTATCCTCTTATTCTTATCTCTGAACCATAAGAACATTGTAGGACCTCACTCAAGGCTCAAATTGGTGGAAACTCAAATTCACTACTAAGGTAAAGGGGTACCCTTCATCTGTAGATGAGGTATGACCTATCTCATGCCATTTACCCATCATGCTCAAAGCAGCAGCTTTTCTTACTCCTTATCTGACTACCAGGTATTTCTCCCTCTGAGGCTTTCATCGGGAATGCTAGCTGCCAGAGCAACTACTCAAGCCAGTTTAAGAAAGAAAAAAATCCAAATTTCTGTGGAAACATAAATGGCTCTTTTCTCTTTTCTTATATTCTGGGATTCTGCTCTCTCAATAAGTTCCTTCCTCAAAGCTAGAGAAAGGGGGAAACAAAGAATTAGGGGATCTAGAAAGGCCAGCTATGTCAGGTCCCAGACGTTTTGAGGATGCTTAAGAGGTCTACATTCTACTTTGGGGACAATGGAGCAGGTATTATCCCAAACCAAAGGGATTCAGCTTCAGTAAGCTCAGACACAAGCCCAGGAGTGTCAGGGGACATCCTACTTCCTGCAGGTTTTTCTCTTCTCTCTAGATGGGAAACAACAGAACAATCCCATACATGCAAGTTCTGGTTTTCTGGAGAATCTTTCCCTGGGATCCTCCCTCTTCATAGGTTCCCACATTATTTAAATATCTAGACTGACTCTAATATGATCAAAAAGAACACTCTGGTCTAAAATAGTCTGGTCTTTTGTTGTTGTTGTTGTTGTTGTTGTTGGTATGTTTGTTTGTTTAATTCCTGTCTCCTTGTCTCCTTTCTTAGAGCTTGTTTTCTAGTTTTTTTCTTTTTCTTTTTTTTTTTTTTCCTGGTAAATTCACCTTTGGTCCTGCTCACCTAAATTAATATATTTTTGTTTGGATTTGTTTTGTTTTGTCTAACTGGAGCATTTTTTGTTTGTTTTATTTTATTTTGTTTTTTTAGCCTTCCATTTTTTTTCCTGCTGTCTTTATTCAGAGGCCAACTATTCAAGGGTAAAGTCTCAAATACACTGGACACTAAAGGTGATCTGTTCCTTGGGAAAGTCCTAAGGAAGGAATATTCAGTAAATCTGCTCCCAGGGAGGATGAGCAGCCCTCTGAACCTTCGATTTTAGCACAGCTGACAGACTCTACTACTAACATCCCCAACTGCACAGGCTCTCCCCATATCCACGTCACACTGTAAAAATCTTTGGCATACTCTATTTTAACTTCTAAAGAGTTAAAATTCACAGTCTATATAATAAATATCTCTAGTTGTTTAGTCTCCTATATGTGGGGAACAAATACCTATAAAACACTATAAAATCTTTGTTTCCTGTCTGATTAATGTATATTTTGCATGCCGGCTTGTGTCTAAATAGTTTACACCATATCAATATTGGCTTACAGATAATTAAGCACTCATAAATGAAGAAAAAATGGATCATAATGTCTTTAATTCACATGACTTAAACAAATTATTAATAAAAAAGTCAATTTAAATTGATTAAAAATAAGAGTTAAGATATCTTCAAAATTACTAACCCACACATTTTCTAAGTGGTCAACCAAAAAAAGTGAATGTTGGTTACTGTAAAATGTTTGAAGTATAATGTCCATTGATTTTAGGATTTTTCTTCAGTAAGAAAGAGGTGGATTTAAATGTTAACTAGGTTTGTGGGATATCTTTGTTTTCACGGATAACCTAAAGTTAGCAGTTAAAATTGGGTAAATTAATTTTAGTATGAATAGGATTAATCTCTATATATGTATTTATTAATAGGCATATAGTTATTATGCAAAGTTAAAATAAAACATGGCAACTGCTAAGCGTGGACTCAAGTACTCTCGGATTTTTTCATTTTATAATACAACACATATTTGGGTCTATTAAATGTGCTTCTATAAATTGATGGTAAATGAAAAAGCAGCTTAAGATTGCTTTGTTTCTAGGACTTCACTAAAAACAAAGTTATTAAGAGTTAACATTCTGACAGATATAATCCTATATACAAAGTACAAAAAAAATTGGCTGTGTTTTGATTAAAGTACTGTAGAAAACAAAGTATTTAATATTATCAAAGAGGAGTAATTAGTCTAAATTCAGAAATTTCATAAGGAATGTTTCAATAATATAAACTTGGAAAGGATCAGCAACTAGGAAATAAAAATAAGAAAATTATAAGTATGAAAATATATTTCATAAGCAAAATTTTTTAAAAGTTGTTTTTTATGAGAAAGTATTAAAATAAGATTTTTTCCCCCTAAAGTCCAACAAGAAAGAGAGGACAAAGCTAAAAGTACAAAAGGTTTATGGAAGACAGATCTCAAAAAGTATGTATATGGCTATATAATTAGCACAAAGTTATTTAATTTTTTTCTAAGGTCAATTTTGAATGTGCTGATATAAAAACAAAATCTAATCCTCTGAGTTAAAACAACAAAGGTTTCTTAAAATATTAATCTGTTCTGATCTATCAAGATAATTTCTTATGTCTATTAGGTTTTATTACTTAGGAAAACTAAGTCTTGAAGGAATTAGGGTTCATACCTATTTTAAAATCTTTTGAATGACTGCTTTATAAAGCAAGTTAAATATACAACAGTTACTGTAGGTTATTATAATTGACATCCTAAATATATGTGACTACAGATGTGTATAAATCTGAGAACTAAATATGTTCCAAGCTTTGTCAAAGTGTTATGTAAAAATTTGTAAAAAGAAGAAAACTGTGCAGATTTAATATATGCAAGGTAACTAGTAAATGCTCTCTCTTCAACCTTGTATTTGACAAAAAAGGGCCAAGCTGCCATTTAAAAACCTGGCTTACATCTGTTTGCCTTGACTACATAAACAGTTTATATTAATGAGATGCATTTACAAATAAGATAACAAGTTGAATTCTGAACATTAACACTGTTTCCTAAACTTATAAGAGACTTAAAGCTATCCTTTGATTTGGGGCAGTGATGTGATTATAGTTACCTTACACTATAGATTCTAAATTTTACTTTAAAAGTTAAAAATTAGGTTAATATAAGAACATCAGTGTAATTGTGATGCTAATTATTACTGGATTATTCATATATCAGATGTGTCCATGTTTTCCAAGTCTTTTTAAATGCAAAGCTTAGGGGAGCTCGTGTTCTAACTTAAATCTGTCTGTAGCAATAGTATTTCAGACTTATGCAAAAGTTGGGAGATTATTTATGCCATGTAATATTTTCTACCTGGAAAAGTAAACTGTTATCAATAATATTACAGTGGGCTTGGAATTTAAATATATTATTGGAAAGTAAGAAGGAGAATCTGATTTGCTTCAAGATTGACAATGTAAAACATGCAACCATTTTGCCACTTTTTCATACACATACACACAAAAATGAAGTTAAGACTTCTCAAGCCTTTCTATTTGATTAATGTTTCAGATGTGATTTCATATTGACTGATATTTACATAGTGTCACGTAACAATATATGAGAATTTTGTAGAATGATATTTTCTAAAGTGGCAAAGATGAGCTTTAAAAATAAAACACTCGACTAGGATTTGTCAAAAGGCCAGCCTCACCTGAAATAAGAACATACCACACTCATCCTACACCATATTAGGATGGCTCCAAAGTAGATCAGAATTGAGCTTATTTAAAAATTATGTTAAAAAAAATTTATAAAGATGATCTCAAAATAAAAAGGGATATAACAGAAAACTAAATAAAGGTTTGGGTAAATTATAAACAGGTATTTGGGGGTTGTAAAAGAGTTTTTAGAAGAAAATAAAATTTGTGAAGGATATCATATGTGATTGAGTTGATAAATTTATTGGCCCTCTAGGCATTAAGGCAGAGACCCTGTGACTACTAGAAGAAAAAGTAGGCCCAACTCTCTATCATGTCAGCTCAGGAAGCGACTTTCTCAATATGACTCCTAAAGCGCAAGAAGTAAAATCAAGAATCAATAAATGTGATGGTATCAAACTAAAAACCTTCTTCACAGCAAAAGAAACAATCAAGAATTTGAACAGACAGCCTACAGATTGGGAGAAAATCTTTGCCACCTGCACCTCATTTAGAGCATTAATCTCCAGGATATATAAAGAACTCAAAAAACTAACATCAAAAACAACCAAATAACCCAATCAATAAATAGGCAAAGGAACTGAACAGGTCCTTCACAGAAGAAGAAATAAAATGTCAAAGAATACCTGAAAAAAATGTTCACCATTTCTAGCAATTAGGGAAATGCAAATTAAAACTACACTGAGATTGTATTTCTGACTCCAGTCAGAGTAGCAATTATCAAAATACAAGTAACCATATATGTTGGCAAGGATGTAAGGAAAAAGGTACACTCATACATTGTTGGAGGGACTCAAACTGGTGCAACCACAATGGAAAACAGTATGGAGATTCCTCAGAAAACTTGAAATGGAACCACCATTTAACCTATTATCCCACTCCTTGGTATACACCCAAAGGACTTAAAATAACCATACTATGGTGATGTGGCCACATCAATGTTTGTAGCTCAATTCACAATAATCAAGCTATGGAACCAATCTAGATGCCTTGCAATAGATGAATAGTTAAAGAAATTTTGGCATATATACACAATGGAATATTACTCAGCCATAAAGAAAAATGAAATTATGGCATTTGCCAGTAAATGGATGGAACTAAAGACTATTGTGCTAAGTAAAATAAGCCAGTCCCCCCAAACCAAAGGCCAAATGTTCTCTCCAATATGTGGATGCTAAGCCACAATAAGGAAGGGGAAGGATAGAAGTTCATTGGATTAGACAAAGGTAAATGAAGGAAGGGGGATGGGAATGGGAAAGAAAGTAGAATGAATTGGACATGACTTTCCTATGTTCATATATGAATACACAAATAGTGTAATTCCACGTATGCACAACCACAATAATGGGATCCTAATTGAAATGAGTTGTACTCTATGTATGTATAATATGTCAAAATACATTCTACTGTCATGTGTATCTAAAAATACTAAATAAAAAAGAAACATAAATATAACTAACTATAAATACATATTTAAAATAAACTATAAAGCATTATTTTAAAAAAGAGAGAAGACAATATTAAGGAAGACTGATTTGTGATATTCAAAAACTACTGATGTAGAATCTCTATATGGGCTTATGTACCATTCTACTGCCTGGAAGACAGATCCCAATTCAATATCTCAAGACACTAATAAGAAGGCAATTTACATGGACAATATGGGAAAAAATAATTAAATATCATAATCCTGGGCTTAGGTTTTGAAAAACCTAATCACATGGCAAGCCTGTACAGCAATAAGTTTTTCATAAGTTATGTTTATTATTTATAAAAAAAATTATTGGTCTTTTGTATGGGTTAAATAGATCCCAAAGATGTATTAGTGGTGTTACCAAAATAATGTTTCTTAATTCAAAGCCATTATACAAACTGAATGCTTTTGCTCTTGTTAGTTTCATTTTGTATTTTCCTTGTCAAACTTTATAACAATTAACTGTTAGTGTTTTGCAGAAGGACTACTTGTTACAGAACAACCTGAGTTAACTTAAGGCAATAAGCCATATATTACAAGACAATAGATTATGTGTAGTTCTGAGTTAAAAGTACTGGACAGTAGTTCAGTCAATCTGAGCCTGATTCCACAACTTCAAAGCTTCCTAACTGCCTACATAGCAGACTTGGCCTATGTTTTCACCGGTATAATTATCTACTTCCAACATGTGTTCCTTGTACTGGTATAAAAGATGTGTCACATAAAAGCACTAACTTTACCAGGAGAACTCTAAAAGTCACAGCTAAAAGGACCCCTCTACTAAAACAAAAGCAATGCTAATAAAATGCTATTTTACACAAAACATATGGTATTAGACACCCTAACTATATAGTTCAAGAGGACACCTGTGCCATTATAAAAACTAAATTTTATGTATATATTTCTAGCAACTCTACTAATGGTTCTAAAGCCTTAAATGGCCTCCATTCACAATTTGATGGCATGCTGGATTCTATCTTATGCTTTAATGAGCTATTGCCTTCATGGTTGTCAGAGACTGGCTGATAATACTAATTGCTCTTTGTTTTAATTGCTCTTTCTTACTAATTGCTTTTGTGATAACTGCTTACAAAAAAAAAAATAAATAACACTTTTGTCTTATTTGTTGCTGTCTTAGCATGATCCCTTCCCTATGTAGGCCTCATCCAGTCACCACTAACAGCCACCATGGACCTCTGGGCTACCCAGATACAAAATACCTTTAATTGTCGATATCAATTCCAATTTACCCTAAAAGCATTCAGGGATCCATGTCCTTAAGCAGAGAAATATTAGACAGCTAGTTAGCCATAAAGGGTGAGCAAGGAAAAGACAATGAAAGATGACTGAACACCATGGGGAAGCTCATATTATAGAAAAGCACCTAAAAGATGGAGGCTTGGTGTTAGCACAAAAGGACTGAGCCCAGTGAAAACTTCATGGATCAGTGAAGCCTTTATTCAGCAACAGAGTCACACTTCTGATGGACTCACTTTCCTGGTGGAAAATAAGCCACTGTCCAAAGGGGGAGTGTGTGCTTATACAGGTTATCCTGAGAGGTGACTTGAATTAATGAGTGTGTCAGTTTGGGCCCTCAGGAATTTGAGATCTGTTTTTACTGGGTGAGATGGAGGGTCTGGAGTCAGTGGTCTGTATCTGGGATTTGTATTTACTGGGCCAGATGGAGAGCCTAAGGAAGGATTTGTTTGTGGAAGGATCAATGCTTTGGTCTCTTCTCAGAGACTGTCATTCCAGGCTTAATGGATCTCCTCCCCAGGGCTTGTGTTGTCACTGGGAAAGAATGTAATGGGAAAGGATCAATGTTATCAATGTGTTGTCTTCTTCCTCATTCCCTCTTCCCAGGCCACACTATTTGGGGGTTTATCATTTTCTATATCTAATACTTGAAATATTAAAATCTCCCCAACTTTAATTACATCCTTTTAAGAAAAACTACTGCTTCAAGATCATATACACTGCCAGGTGGCCTGGACCTTCTCTTATCACTGAAACTACAACAATCCCCAATCACTCTGGCAACCAAAACATCAATACCCTCACAAGGAAAGCTTGATGAGGATTATCTAAAGGATAATTAACCAATTAAGGGACAGGAAACTGAGACAAAAACAGGGACCCAGTTTCTTTAAAAAATCCAACTCTGTGAGCACCACAACATCCTCTTTTGGAGACAGTTCATGCAGTTCCAATGCTGTCAGTTGACAGTCAAAAGGAGGACCTGCATGAGACTCTGGAAACTTCCCTGAGACTCCCAATAAAACTGGAGAACAGGAGGGGGGTTCTGTCCCTCTCCTCTCTGAGAGGAAAAACTCCCCCACCCCCTTGAAATTGTCTCCTTTTCCCCTGTCCTGTGCCTTCTGATAAGCTCATATCTGTAACTCTGAAAATAAAAAGAAGAAGAAGCATACAAATTGCCAGTAGGTATGCAAAAACATGTTCAACCTCACTAATCATCAAGGAAATTAAAATTAAAACAACAATAAGATATCATCTCACACCCATCAGAATGGTTATTACAAAAAAGAAAAAAAAAGTGTTGGCCAGGATGTGAAGAAAGAGAAATCTTTACTGGAAATGCAAATTAATACAGATGCTCAATAGAAATTCATTAGATTAGACTAAAGGGAATGAAGGGAAGGGAGAAGGGATAGAAAGACAGTGGAATGAATCTGACATAATTTTCCTATGTACATATATGAATACACCACAGTGAATCTCACCATCTTGTACATCCATAAGAATGGGTCCTAAATAGAATAAGATAAATTCCATGCTTGTATAATTATATCAAAATGGATTCTACTGTCATGTATAACTAAAAAGAACCAATAAAAAATTAAAAATTGAACTGTCAGTTGATCCAGCAATGTCCCTGCTGGGTATTTATGCAAAAGAATTTAAATCAAGATCTCAAAGAAATATTAGCACTCCTATGCTCACTGTAACATTATTCACAATAGCCAAGATGCAGAAGAAACCTAAATGTCCATGGACAGAGCAATACACTGAGAAAATGTGGTATATGCATACAATTGAAGATGCTTTGACCTTTGAAAAGAAGGAAATTTGGCTTGGAAGGCTGAGACAGAAGGATGGCTAGTTCAAAGCCAGCCTCAGCAACAGTGAAGTACTAAGCAACTGAGACCCTGTCTCTAAATAAAACACAAAATAGGGCTGGGGATGTGGCTTAGTGGCCAAGTGCCCCTGAGTTCAATTCCCAGAACCTGTCTCCCACAAAAAAAAAAAAAAAAAAGAAGAAGAAGAAGAAGAAGAAGAAGGAAATTCTACAATTTGCAACATGAATGAACCTGGAAGCCACTATGCTAAGTCAAAAAAGTCAGTAAGACAGACAAATATCCCACAATTCCACTTACATAAGGTATTTTAAACTGTCAAATTCATAAAATCAAAGCAGAATTGTAGTTTCCAGGGCTACGCAGAAGGGCAAATGGAGAGTTACTAATCAAAAGGCATCAAATTTTAAAAGCCAGATTATAAACTTGAGAGATCGGCTATATAACATTGTACCTGCAATCAATAATAAGGTATTGCTACACACATAAACATTTATAAAAAGGATAGATCTCATATTAAGTGGTCGGGAGAACAATGATTTGTTTTTCAAATATAGTGATAAAGAAAATATATTTCTGGAAGGAAGAGAGAAAAAGAGAAAATTCTGAGTAATGAGACTGATCAAATCATTATGTGCATATATGAATGTAACAATGAATCACATTGTTACGTATATTTATAATGTATCAATAAAATCCAATTTTTTAAAAAATTAAAGAAAAATAATATATTTATATAAATATGCATTTATGAAAAAAAATTTATTCCTCTTACCCAAATTTAGACATAAATCCACAAATTACAATTAATTTTAATGTCATCTTCAAGATACCAACTTAAAAGAAAACCAAAAGATATATAAATATGCATCAGTCAAATGAATAAAAAATTTATCAGGAGAGTTCAAAGTCAACCTCCAAAGCTTTAACTTACTAGAAGATCATTTTGCAATAGTAAATTTTAATGATAATGTAAAATATACAATGAAGGTTTATAGACACAAATATTTAGGTGCTTGTGGCAGTATTAAAATATATCCAAATGTTTTTGCTTACTCCTCCCTTTAAAAGGTGGAGCCTAATACTACTCTTTTGAATAGTTGTGGGATTTAACTCACTTCTAATGACCAGAGCAAAGCATAAGTGCCTCATCTTGTGAATCAACACTTAAAAAGTATTTAAATGCTTTAAATAGAAATACATCTGGTAACCAGGTCACAAAAAGCACTAAGACTTTCTCCTTGCTTCCTCTGGGAGAAGTAAGACACCATGTTGTGAGGAGCCTGTTGTTAGATGCACCAGAAAGAAATGAGGTCTCCTGTGTTGGATGTGGAAACAGTGAGAAACGGAGGCCTCCAGCCAATCACCACGGAGTGAGTCTTGTTATTAGCAGATCCTCTAGCTCCACTGGATGGCAGGCCAGCTCCTGAACCAGAAATATTCAGTGAATCCATAAAATACCCCTAACAGAAACCATGTGAGAAATGAGAAAATGAAATTTTTGGATTTCAGCTGCTAAGGTTTAGGGTGATTGCTTATGGCATAATAGATAATTAGTATAGTGCTGAAAAAGAAAGTATCAAAATTTCTACAGAAAAAAAAAACACAAAAACATAAGGAGGAAATAAAATACTTAACTCTTTAAATGCAGTAACTAAAATTAGAGAAAGAAAAAATCTAAACAAATATAAATAGCATTTCAATAACAATTTAATGAGACATTTAATAGTTATAGAATAGTTATTTGTTCATGTTACCTTAAAAACATAAATTACTAATGTCAATGAAACATCTATAAAATGATATGCTAGAGACCATAGAAATAAACACATATTGCAAAACAGAAAGTCACACTGTTTACAATTTCTGTCTACAATATAATGTAAGTGTATTGTGGGCACAGAAGACACCTGTAGTATATTTAAGAAAATTGAAATAGTTGGAAATAAAGAAAAAAAACTTTTAAAATAATTGGAAATATACAGCAGATTGCATTGACACAGACCCAGTAAATCAAAGAATGAAGTTTGTAATAAAGGAGGTATTATAGGTTCATACAGAAGGGACTTATAACTCACTCTTCTGCAAGAGTGACAGAAAATATCCAGGGGAAAATGTCACTGGCTATACAATTAACCAAGTTTTAATTTTTCTGCCATATGAACAGTAAATGTATAAGAAAAATCATCTGTACTCAGAGGAATAGACAAATTACATAAATACACAACTTGAGAAAAAAAAAGTAACCACATTGAAACATTTAATTTTATTTTTAACAACTCAATTTCAATTACAGTACATAGAACTTTCATCTTGTGAATGAACACTTAAAAAGTATTTAAATGCTTTAAATAGAAATTCAACACTGATTGGATTGTAGGCATTTATACACAAAAATCAGATAAATTTCCTACTGTAAATGAAACACTTTTTAAAAATGCATCTCAGCTGAACAATCTTTAGAAAATGTGGACCAAGACTTGTGAATATATGTATGTGTGTGTTTTTAACTTTTTTTAATTGAGATAAAATTCACCATTCTAAAGTACAAAATAATGTAAATGTTTATCCATTCACTACCAGAAACGTAGTTATGAATTTTGACTCATAAGTTAACCACCATGTCGTGGCCACTGGTTACCAGTTTTGCTTTTTTATTTCTATATGACCTCATGTCTTAACATGAACTCTGAAGGTTATATTCATGCAGTTGGTTGCCATCTGGGACTCATGCTTTTGCTCTACACTAAGACTCATAACTGCAAGACAATCTGGCTGTTTTGTTCACTTTCCCATCCACAGCATCTAGAACAGCTCCAGAAGTGCAAAAGGAATGCATACATAACTGTTGAATAAATTAATGACAAGAATAAAATGTCCAAATGCACATTATTTTTGTTCTACTTTCTAAGTCCATCCACTTACATGTTTTTAAATGTATATTCACTTGATTGCTATATATATAAAGCACCACCTTAAGTTGTACAATTTAATGGTTTTCACATTGGATTTTACAATTTCAATTCTAGTTTCATAGTTATGTAATTATCAACCTAAGAATATTTTTGCCATCACCCAAGAAACCCTGCATCCTCACTTTCCTCGAGTCCTATGAGGTCTCCCAAAGATTAAGGTATTTCCTATCACCATAAATGCATGCCTTACATAAAATTCATATAAATGGGGAATCATACCATGTGTATTCTTTAAAGGATTCTAGGGCCTAGCTCAGTGACTTTATGTCAGGTCTTAGAAGACGGAGACGTGTTGGAGAGTGGGAAGAATTTATAATAGATTATTTTAGCACTAAGAATATCTTGAAGCAAATCTTGAAAAGCAAGCTGTTACATTTGATAAGTAAATAAACAGTTTCCTCATATTTCTTCCAGGAGTAAGCATTTCCTATAATATTCAGCTAAATTACTTTGCTTAAGTTCCAGCACTATATTTTTTTATTTGTTCTTTTTAGATATACATGACAGTAAAGTTTATTTTGACATATTAAATATGCATGGAGTATAACATTCTAATTCAGATCCCATTCTTGTGTTATACATTATGTGGAGTAACAGTGATGGTGTATTCATATATGAACAGAGGAACATTAAGTCCTATTCATTCTACTGTTTTTCCTATTACCATCCTCCCCTTCTCTTCATTTTCCTTTGTTTAGTTCACTTACTTCTATTCTTCTCTCCTCTCCCCTTGTTTTGTGTTAGCATCCATATATCAGAAAGAATATTTGGCCTTTGGTTTGTGGACTGACTTACTTCACTTAGCATGGTAGTCTCCAGATCCATTCATTTACTGTCAAAAGTCATAAAGTTATCTTTTATGACTGAGTAATATTCCATTCTGTATATATACTACATTTTACTTATCCATTCATCTGTTGAAGGGCGTCTGGGTTGGTTTCTTAGCTTAGCTATTATGAATTGAGCTGCTATAAAATTTGATGTGGCCACATCAATATAGTATGCTAAATTTTATTGCCTACTGATAATATAATTTGGCAGTGCATATATAATTATATATAATCATCTGTAATTTATAATAAATAAGTGTAGTAGCCCAATTTATATGCATTTATATAACTATTTATAATTGTTTTATATATGTGCAAACACACACACATATATATGTATGTATACATGTATGTGTGCATATGTGTGTGTGTGTGTGTGTGTGTGTGTGTGTGTGTATAATTTTAGATGTAAGAGAGTAAGGTACAGAATAAGACCTATAGGCAATAAAGTTTTACCAGATAAACAAACTTGAGATTGTGACCTAATATTTCAAAATGGGCTAAAAGAAATTCAGAAATTTAGAGACAACATGAACTAATAACATAAATTATAAACTTGAAATAAGATGAGTAACAACATGGGAAGACAGCTGAAAGATAATAAGAGTAAGTTATAAATTAAAGAAAAGCTAATCTGAAGACTTCTGTATGGAATGCCAGAGTATACAAACTATAGGTATTGTCTTCGGAGAAACACAAGATGGAAAAGTGAAAACCTTTAGAAATCCAAAGGGAATTAAGAGTAAGTGATACAGACACAGGAGGACATGCTAGGTGCAGTGATGATAACATAGCTTCAGGCTCCCCTGTGGGGCTGAGCAGCAGTAGTGGAGTGGTGGCCTGGGTGCGATGGAGCACCTGTGACAAGCAGGACCTGCAGCAGCATGGAGCCCACCTTGCAGGGTGGGGATCCTGAGCTGCTGCAAGCAAACTTGTCCTGACCTGTCACCCTTCAGTGGCCATGTTGTGAGCATGGTACAAAAGCCTGCTCTAAAAGCCCACTCCATGGGGCACTGCAGCCCCATTGAGAACCTCTATAGTATGCTTATTTTAAGTCCTTTGGGTATATGCCAAGGATTGAGATAATGGGTCAAATGAAAGTGCCATTCCAGTTTTCTGAGGAACTATTTTCCATAATGATTGCACTAATTTGGAGTCCCACCAGGAATGTATGAGTACCTTTTCCTCCACATTCTTGCCAACATTGTCACTTGCATTCTTGGTAAATGCCATTATGATTGGAGTAATATGGAATCTCAGTGTACTTTTAATTTGCATTTGTCTAGTTGCCAGAAAGTTGAACATTTCTTTACATATTTGTTGAACGATTGTATTTATTCTTCTGTGAAATGTCTGTTCAGTTCCTTCACTTATTTACTGATGGGTTTTTTTTAGTGTTTATGGGTGTTAACTTTATATATTGTCACTTTGCTGAACTTGTTTATAAATTCTAGAAGTTTTCTGATGGAGTTTTTTGGATCTTCTAAATATAGAATCATGTCCTCAGAAAATAGGGATATTCTGAGCTCTTCTTTTCCTATTTGTATCTCTTTAATTTCTTTCTTTTGCCTAATTGTTCTGGCTAGAGTTTCAAGGACTATATTGAATAGAACTGGTAAAAGAGAACATCCCTTGGGATAGATGAAGGTTCAGAAATACAAACCAAAGAATGCACAATCTTTTCAATTAAATAATATCAGAAATTTTCCCCAAACATTAAGAACAAATGGAAAACCAAACACAACAGGCTTATAGGACTCCAAATATACAAAATTAAAACAGACCCACACCAAGGCACATTATTATAAAAATGCCTAACACCTAATAGAACTTTAAAGGCTGTCAGAGAACAATGACAGGTCACATTTAGAAGGAAACTAATCCATATCTCAGCTGATTTCTCAACCCAGATCTAAAAGGTAGGAGATCTTGGAATAACATATACAAGGCTTTTAAAGAAAATGGATGCTAATTAAGAATACTATACCCAGCAAAACTGAGCTTCAGAATTGACAATAAAATATAAGCCTTCCATGATAAACAAAAGTTAAAAGAATGCTATAAAGATACAAAGCTTTCCATTTTATAGATGTAGATACTAAATCTTAGAGCTTAAGTAGCTTTTCCAAGGTGAAAAGGTAGCAAATGCCAGAACAACTACCCAAACTAAAAAGCCTGCATTATAAAACATACTCAATAAGATACTTTATGAATCGGGTACAGCGGTGCATGCCTGTAATCTCAGCAGCTTGGGAGGCTGAGACAGGAGGATTGCGATTTCAAAGCCAGCCTCAGCAACCATGGGGCACTATGCAACTCAATGAAACCCTGTCTCTAAATAAAATACAAAATAGGGCTCAGGATGGGGCACAGTGATTGAGTGCCTCTGAGTTCAAACCCTCATACCACCACCCCTCAAAAAAAAGATATTTCATGAAGAAGAAGTGAAAAATAAAATTGGAAACCAGCACTCTTAAATCAGTGATGAAGTATTACCTTTGTTTCAGTTATGCAGCTTCATCTAATGCTTTTCTATTGTGAAATATATTTTAAATTTCTGTTGCCTTGCAACATTAATTGGTGCCTCCAAAGGAAACACTGACTTGCAGTATGTAAAACATGAAAGGGATATCTTATTTTTTATTTTAGAGCAATTACATCAATTATTTTCTCCCAGTAATTATCCTTTCTTCTCAGGCAATATAAAGCAGTGCTATAACTTGTCCATTTTCTAATTATATTATGTTTTTACCTTAATTTTATTCTTTATTTCTGCTATGTTTTATTTGATTGTATGGCTTCCTATATTATCACTATCTGGCATATCCTAAGTAATTAGATATGTACCATGAACATAATCTTTGAGTTTTGTAAAATTTACATACTTATGTCTCAGATCTTTTTTCTACATATATTAGTTCATATTATGTGTAAATATAAATAGTTTTTACCACTCCTTTCCTATCTGTATTCATTTTGGTTTTTTTTCTTGCCTTCCTACACTTGATAGAACTTTCTGATACAATGTGGAATAAATAGTAAAGCAAATATCCTTATCATGTTCCTGATCTTAGGGGCAAAGCTTTAATCTATTCAATTAAATATAGCATTAGATTTGAATTTTCATAAATGACCTTTCTCGAGTTGAAGAATTTCCCTTTAGGTATTTTTAGTGATTTTATCAAGAGCATATGTTGGATTTTATTAAATATTTACCCATGTCTATTGAGATAATAATGTGATTTTTCTTCCTTTTTTTCCATTAATATGGTATATTATTTTAATTAATTTTAATATGTTTAACCAAGTGGCACTTCTTGGAAACCTCCCCTTTCTCATGGCATAAAATGTTTTTACATGTTATGGATTTGATTTGCTATTATTTTGTTGATGAATTTCCTATCTATAATCATAAGTGATTCTAGTCAGAAGTTTTTCTTTAAATGGTTTTATCTGGTTTGTGTATCAGAGTAACTCTGACCTGACAGAATGAGCTGGAAGATCTTCCCTCATCTTCCATTTTTTAAAAATAACTTATGCAGGATTGGTGTGAATTCTTCAAATGTTTGGAAGGACTCATCATTGAGGCCATCTAGTTCTAAAATTCCATTTATGGAACATTTTTCGTATTGATATAATTCCAGTATATCCATTCAGATTTTATATTTATTTAACATATTTTGATAGTTTGAATTTTTCTAGAAATATGTCTAAACTTCACTGAGGTTCCCTAACTTGTTGTCATACAACCATTCAGATAATTCTGTTGTAATATTTTTTTATTTCCATAAAGTCAGCAGTGTTGTCCTCCTTCATTGCTGATTTCTATCACTTCAGCTTTCTTATATTCCTTTTTGGCTTAGTTAAAAGTTTTGTCTACTTTGCTGTTCTTTTCAAATACACAAACTTTGATTTTGTTGGTTTTCTTTATTCATTTCCCCTTAAAGCTTTTATTAATTCTTTTCTCTTCAGGCTTTGGGTTTAGTTCTTATTTTTTCTCAAGGTATAAGTTTAGGTTATTGATTTGAAATATTCCTTTTTTCTTAATGTAGTCATTTATAGGTATAAATTATCCCTTGATCACTACTTTTAGTTTTGATCTGTTGCCTTTTCACTTTACTTATTCTCAAAGTCTTTTTAAATTCCCTTGTGATTTCCTCTTTGACCCATTCATTACTTAGGAGTATTTTTTTCTATAGACATTTGTTTGTCCCAAATTGTCATCTGTTACTGTTATCTATTTGTATTATGATTTAAGATTCAAGGAAATAGTATTAACCACTAATATTTGTTAAACATTTCTACATGTTAACACTGATAGATGATTTTCATGCATCATCTCATTTTATTTTCATACCAATGCTATAAAGATAGAAAGCTTTCCATTTTATACATGAATCTTAGAGCTTAAGTAGCTTTTCCAAGATGAACAGGTAGCAAGTGTCAGAACAACTATCGAAACTCAGGCATGTCTGATTGTAATAGCCATCTCTTAACCAATTAAGTATGAGATCTCTAGATATGCTCTCCCCACTCCTCTCTGTCACATAGAACCAAAGGCTCCCTGCATATCCATGATATATGAGATATGTTTATTCATCATCACCACTTGCTAACTACTTTACTTTCCACTGAAATGTGAATTCCTAAGGAGAGAGGCTGTATCTACATGTTAATACTCTGTCTCAAAACACTAGACACTCAAGAGGAATATAGAAATTATTTTTTGAAGGATTAATTTCAAATAAATGAACAAATAAATGAATATACATACAATATTTTATTAATATTGTTATAAGTTAACTGTATTAAATAACACTTTCTTTTCAGATGAAAGGAAAGGCAATGGAACATTATTGTCCGAATGACACATGCCTCAGGCTTCCTGATGCAACAAAAGATACAGGAACTGGTATAGCTACACAGAGATTATTTGGCAGACTCATATATCTGATAAAAATTAGGGTTTACAGTACAAAATATAGGTGATTTGATTATATCAAGGATACCATAAATGAGCTTTCTGATGAAAGGGTGTTTCTTAACTAAGTCCTATATTATAAGTACCAAATATTATGAATGCAAAAGAAAAAGTTCCAGACCAAGAAAATTGTCCATGCAATTCTCCTGGGGTAGGGAGACTGTGATTAAACTCATGATACTGAATAAAGAGAGCAAATGGGTAGAGATAAAAATGAAATCTGAGAAGAAATGGTTTGTAAGGCTTCATAGAATCCATTTAAAGGATTTTGGATCTGCTTTTAAGAGCAATGGAAGACCATTCAGTGTTTTTTTTTTTAAACAGAAAATCAATATATTTAGAACTGCACTTTTAAAAGAGCACCCTAAGTACTCTGTGATGAATAATGGGGATCAAAATATTGCTGTAAGAGTCCACAGGATATAGCAATAAAATGGTGGCATGAACTGGGGTAAGAAAAAAAATAGAATTTTAGAAAAATTAAGGAAGTACAATTGGCAGGATTAAATGATTCATTAAATAGAGTAAATAAGGGAGGTAGAAAAATTAAAGATGATACAACCCTCCCCACAGTAGTATTCCATTAGTTACATTTTCAAACCTTCTCAATCACACTCTACTGATCTATCAATTTTTTTCTCTATGAAGATTAATTCCAGCACAATGAGTGCTTAATTTTAGCAACTTGATTTTCAATAAAATTAACTTTCTCAGTAGAATATATATATATATATATATATATATATATATATATATATATATATTCTATATAAAATATATATATATATTTCTCAATATGTATATAT